>NC_134091.1:36785083-37086348 GCF_000715075.1 Nicotiana tabacum
AACTAGGGAGTGGACACCCTATGTTGGAAAAGCGACTAGGGAGTGAAGACACTATGTCTAAAAATAAAATCAACTATGGAGTGGAGACCCTATGTTGGAAAAACGACTAGGGAGTGGAGACCCAATGTTGGAAAAACGACTAGGGAGTAGACACCCTATGTCTAAAATGAAATAAACTATGGAGTGGAGACCCTATGTTGGAAAAACGACTAGGGAGTGGAGACCCTATATCTAAAATAGAATCAACTAGGGAGTGGAGACCCTATGTTAGAAAGGCGACTTGGGAGTGGAGACCCTATGTCTAAAATAAAATCAACTAGAGAGTGGAGACCATGTTGGAAAAGCGACTAGGGAGTGGAGATCCTATGTTTAAAATAAAATCAACTAGGGAGTGGAGACCCTATGTTGGAAAAGAGACTAGGGAGTAGAGACTCTTTGTCTAAAATAAAATCAACTAGGGAGTGAAGACCCTATGTTGGAAAAGCGACTAGGGAGAGGAGACCCTATGTTTAAAATAAAATAAACTAGGGAGTGAAGACCCTATGTTGGAAAGGTGACTAGGGAGTTGAGACTTTATGTCTGATAAGCGACTAGGTAGTGGAGACCATATGTCTAAAATAAAATCAACTAGGGAGAGGAGACTCTATGTTGGAAAAATGATTAGGGAGTGGAGTCCATATGTCTAAAAATAAAATCAACTAGGGAGTGGAGACCCTGTATTGGAAAATTGACTAGAGAGTGGAGACTCTATGTGTAAAATAAAATCAACTAGGGAGTGGAGACCCTATGTCTAAAATAAAATCAACTAGTGAGTGGAGATCCTATGTTGGAAAAAGCGATAAGGAGTGGAGACCCTATGTTGGAAAAGCGACTAAGGAGTGGAGACCCTAAGTTGGAAAAGCGGCTAGGGAGTGGAGACCCTATGTCTAAAATAAAATCAACTATGGAGTGGAGACCCTGTGTTGGAAAAACGACTAGGGAGGGAGACGCTTTGTCTAAAATAAAATCAACTAGAGAGTGGAGATCATGTTGTAAAAGCGACTAGGGAGTGGAGATACTATCTCTTAAAATAAAATGAACTAGGTAGTGGAGACCCTATATTGGAAAAGCGACTAGGGAGTGGAGACCCTATGTCTAAAATAAAATCAACTAGGGAGTGGAGATCCTATGTTGGAAAAACTGATAGGGAGTGGAGATCCTATGTTGAAAAAATGACTAAGGAGTGGAGGCCCGATATCTAAAATAAAATCAACTAGGGAGTGGAGACCCTATGTTGGAAAAGCGACTAGGGAGTGGAGATTCCACTATGTTGGAAAAGCGGCTAGGGAGTGGAGTTCATATGTCTAAAATTAAAATCAACTAGGGAGTGGAGACCCTGTGTTTGAATAGTGACTAGGGAGTGGATACTCTATGTCTAAAATAAAATCAGCTAGGGAATGGAGACCCTATGTCTAAAATAAACTCAACTAGGGAGTGGAGATCCTAAAAAGCGATAGGGAGTGGAGACCCTATGTCTAAAATAAAATCAACTAGGGAGTGGAGACGACCCTATGTTGGAAAAGCTACTAGGGAGTGGAGACCATATGTCTAAAAATAAAATCAACTAGGGAGTGGAGACCCTATGTTGGAAAAGCGACTCGGGAGTTGAGACTCTATGTTTAAAATAAAATCAACTAGGGAGTGGAGACTCTATGTTGGAAAAGCGACTAGGGAGTGGAGACGCTATGTCTAAAATAAAATCAACTAGGGAATGGAGACACTATGTTGGAAATGCGACTAGGGAGATGAGACCCTATTCTAAAATAAAATCAACTATGGAGTGGAGACCCTATGTTGGAAAAGCGACTAGGGAGGGGAGACCCTATGTCTAAAATAAAGTCAAGTAGAGAGTGGAGACCATGTTGGAAAAACGTCTAGGGAGTGGAGATACTTTGTCTTAAAATAAAATCAACTAGGGAGTGGAGATACTATATTGGAAAAGCGACTAGAGAGTGGAGACCCTATGTCTAAAATAAAATCAACTAGCGAGTGAAGATTCTATGTCGGAAAAAGCGATAGGGAGTGGAGACCCTATGTTGGAAAAGCGACTAAGGAGTGAGACCCTATGTCTAAAATAAAATCAACTAGGGAGTGGAGACCCTATGTTGGAAAAGTGACTAGGGAGTGGAGACCCTATGTTGGATAAGCGACTAGGGAGTGGAGACCATATGTCTAAAATAAAATCAACTAGTGAGTGGAGACTCTATGTTGGAAAAGCGACTAGGGAGTGGAGTCCATATGTCTAAAAATAAAATCTACTAGGGAGTGGAGACCTTGTGTTGGAAAAGTGACTAGGGAGTGGAGACTCTATGTCTAAAATAAAATCAACTAGGAAGTGGAGACCCTATGTCTAAAATAAAATCAACTAGGGAGTGGAGATCCTATGTTGGAAAAAGCGATAGGGAGTGGAGACCCTATGATGGAAAAACGACTAAGGAGTGGAGACTCTATGTCTAAAATAAAAGCAACTAGGGAGTGGAGACCCTATGTTGTAAAAGCAACTAGGGAGTGGAGACCATATGTCTAAAAATAAAATCAACTAGGGAGTGGAGACCCTATGTTGGAAAAGCGACTAGGGAGTGGAGACTCTATGTCTAAAATAAAATCAACTAGGGAGTGGAGACTGTATGTTGGAAAAGCTACTAGGGAGTGGAGACCCTATGTCTGAAATAAAATCAACTAGGGAGTGGAGACCCTATGTTGGAAAAGCGACTTGGGAGTGGAGACCCTAGCTCTAAAATAAAGTCAACTAGGAAATGGAGACCCTATGTTGGAAAAGCTACTAGGGAGTGGAGACCTTATGTCTAAAATAAAATCAACTAGGGAGTGGAGACCATATGTTGGAAAAGACGCTAGGGAGTGGAGACCCTATGTCTAAAATATCATCAACTAGGGAGTGGAGTCTCTATATTGGAAAAGCGACTAAGGAGTGAAGATCCTATGTTTAATATAAAATCAACTAGGGATTGGAGACCCTATGTTGGAAAAGCGACTAGGGAGTGGAGACCCTAGGTTGGAAACGCAGCTAGGGATTGGTGTATCCTATACTACCATGATTTTGAACTTCCTTTCTTTTCTTTATTTTTCATCATATTAATGTTTTTTTATTCATTTTTTAATTATTTTTTAGAGAATGAGTAATTGAGGGAAAGAATTTTAAAAAGACTTCCCTTTTGGATTTGTTGTTGCTGCAGAGCTATTTCTTGCTCCCACGTGATATCTTCTTCTTCTTTTAATTTTTATTATTTTTATTGCACCTGCTTTTTGCAAGGTTGCTTTTGGGTTGCACATGTTTCATGTTTTTCAAACAAAGAACAATTATTAGTTTGAAACGGTGGTTGGTTTTGCGGCCTTGAGTGTTTCAGTCGCTTGATCTTGGTTGACTTCTTTGATGATAATTTCATGTGCAACTGCTAGTTTCCAGAATACCGATTGACTTTTCCAAACTTTGCCATGACGGTCGGTCATGTGGGACTTAATCTTTTCCAACTTTATTTTGCCTTTGTAGGCCTTTGACTTCTTTCTTGCAATTTTAACTTCAGAGCATTGGGGAACTTTTGGCTTTTCGAACTTTGCCAAGACGGTTAGCCACTTGGGACTTAACATTTTCAACTCCATTTTGCCCTTGTAGGCGCTTTCAATTTGATTTTCTCCTTTCGAGAGTTTTTGATTTCAAAGAATTAGCCACCATGGCCAGTCGGGGTCGACTTGATGCCCCTGCCGAGGCTGGGTGCCTCTTTTTTACATATTAGCTTGTATCAAATGAGAGCCCTGTAAATCAGTCTTGCCATCCCTTCTTTGCCTTAGTTTTGGAACAGAGTTAGACCGAAGGGGATTCAAAAATAAAATAGAATGGACAATGAATTTAGACGAGAGGTATCCTTTTCGGGGAAAGGAAATAAGGACTTATCTGGAGTACCTGCGGACTTCAATGAACATGACATGCCTTTTGGACCTGATGCCTGATCTATGTAAACCGTCCGACTCTCAAAAATTCATTACAACTTTTGCCTCGAAACCGAGAAACCTTGCCGAGGACTGTCAATACCAATGGCTGTGAAGATCTTCTTTTCGATCAGTAGTGCCCTTTGGAGTTTTCACCCGCTGACCTCTCTCATTTCTCTTCTCAATATTGCTTTATAGTCCCCTTTGCGAGTTTTCACTAACAAGACTCTCTCATTTTCATTTTCTCTGCTCGCCATTGCCCTATGGTGCCCGTGAGGGTTTTCGCCAATAAGACTCTCTTATTTTATTTCTCTCATTTTGGTGGCATCAGATCCAAGTGATTTAATCCTCCAATTCTTGAACATTCTTGTTGATTGATCTGAAAGACTTGAAAAAGATTTATGTAAAAGGATTTGGATTAAATTACAACTTTGGAACCTTTCAGGCGAAACCATCGCCGAACCATTGTAACATCTGCCCTAGTTTCAACTTTTTGGGGAATGTGAATTTTTATTTTGGTGTGACTGAACCCCAGAGAGAGGCTGCCTACGTATGGTTTCGGACTCAAGTCGAACGTAGTTCAAGAACTATGTTTTTGATTTTCTTTTGTCTTTTTTTTTGTTTTTTTTTTCTTCTTTTCTTTCTTCTTTGTTTTGTTTTTCTTCTCTTTTTTCTTTCTTGTTCCATTTTTTTAATAACATCTTCAGGTTCCAAAGAGGGTATTCAAAGAAAGGTAACCGACTCAAAAGGGTTAGCAAAGGGTTGATAGTGTTTGGATAGCGAGAATGAAAGTCTTCGTCATCCCAATCAGAGAACATTAATGCTACGTAGAGGGTCAAACATAGTACCTTTTGACTGCCAATTTCAATTTGGAGCCAATTTTCCTTTAGCTTCTTCATGATGCGGGAGGATACGTCTCAGAATGAGTTTCCTCACTTCAAATTTCCAGGGCCGCACTTTCTTGTTGTAGGCACTGGCCATTCTTTGTTGGTACAACTGCCCGTGACAAACTACGGCCAATCGCTTTTCATCAATCAAAGTTAATTGTTCTAACTGGGTCTTAACCAATTCTTCATCCTCAATCTCGGCTTCAACAATGATACGAAGAGAGGAAATTTCAACTTCTTCCGATTTCATTCGGACTTGGCTTAGGCCTACTGTTCCAATTCTTTGTTTATTTTCTCACAAGCCTTATCTTGAACACATTCTGCTTCTTGATTCATTATTTCGAGGTCTGACAGAGTTTTAGGATATGGGCATGAAGTCCGCAAGCATGTCATGTTATTAAAATCTGCATTAACATAACTGAAAAGAGAATAAGAAAGGTGGCAAGATTAAGAAAAGAAACATTCCTCGACAATGAAATATTAATTTTATTTGATTTGTTTTTTAATTTTTAAAGATAGAAGGGTTTACATCATAAAGAAAAGCAGTGAAGTAAAACATCCGGATTACACCCTAAAATAATCCAGGCAGAGAAAAGATAGCAAGACCGGCTACCGATACTCCCATCTAACTGAGAACTTTTCAGGTTTGGCGCCCGTTTTTAGGTTTCTCTTCTGTCACGTCAATGGCTATTGTGGCTTTCAATGCTGGATCGTCAATTCTTCAACTGCCCATTTGAAGGTCCAACAGTCCTCTGTATCATGTTCCACTGCTCCAGAGTGGTATTCACATCTAGCATCAGCTTGGTGCAAGGAGGACTCGGGGTTTGGCCGGTTTCGGAGCCACTGGCTGCAGCAGATATAGCCCGATTAGCTTTTGAAACAAACTTGAATATGATTTACCAATAAGGGTGAACTGATTCCTTCTGAGGGGCTATCTTGGGCGAGGATTGTATTGGGGAACATTTGGTTGGGGATTATATGAAGCTTGGTAGGGACGGGCATTTCTGGGAGATGGAGCTCGATTTTGTGTATAATGATGTGGCCGCGTGTAAGGTTGCGTGTTCATCACCGCATAAGGAGGCAGTGCCACTGCATAAGCATCATCTTGATGGGTATAATAGTGTTGTAGGACCTTAGGAAGCATATATGATTGGTTGAATGACCTACGCCCCCCTCGAGCTTGAAGCCATCATGGCTCCCTCTTCTCTCCCGTTTTTGTTCATCAAAACCCCCGAACCATTCATAACGGCTTGTGATGTGGCCTTAAAGGTAACATGACTCAATATTCGCCCCATTTTAAAACCATTTTCGATCATCTTCCAAATTTTGATAGCCTCGACGAATGGATTACCTATAGCGGACATCATGTTCTGGAAGTAGTTCGCCTCTTGGGCCTATAGGAAGACCGTAATCATTTCTGCTTCGTCCATTTGAGGCTTTACCCTGGTGGCTTGCTCGCGCCATTTTACAGCATATTCACGGAGACTTTTCGCGGTTTTCTTTGTCAAACTGGACGCAGAGTTCTCTTTTTGGATTTTTCACTCTTGCTTTCTTTTTTTTTCTTTTTTTTTTTTTGCTCTTTGTTTTCTTTATTATTTTTGTCACTCTTTTCTTTCTTTTTCTTTCTTCTCTATTTTTTTTCACTATGTTTATTTGATGGCAATAATCAAATCCGATGGGGATTGCCTACGTATCATGACACTGCATGAATCATATCATGCGTAGTTCGGGAAGTTTAGGAATAAAGTAAATAAAATAACTCTTTTTTTTGGATTTTGAATTTTTTTTCTTTTTTAAAATTTCCGAAAGCAAGACTTATAAAGAAGAATGAAAATATTTTTGGATTTCGATTTGTTTATTTTTTTTTTGTGAGAATTTTTGAAAAGAAAGACTTCTAAAGAAGAAAGAAAAAAAAAATATTTTTTGAATTTTGATTTTTTTTATTTTTCTTTCGGAGAAAGACTTCTAAAAAAGGAAAAAAAAAATTGGATTTTGATTTGATTTTCTTTTTCGATTGAAAGACTTCTAAAAAGAAAGAAAATATTTTTGGTTTATTTTTTTTTTATTTGAGATTTTCTAAGGAAAGACTTCTAAAGAAAGAATTAAAAAAAAATATTTTTGGATTTTTGAAAATTGGGGGCCGGAACCGATGAGGTTTGCATACGTATCTCACATCTGGAGAGAATCAGACCCGCGTAGTTCGGTAAATTTTGAAACAACAGGAAAACATGATTTTTGAAGATATTGACTCATTTTGAAATGACTTTTCTTTTTCTTTTTTTTTCTTTCAAAATTTCGGCAGAGTTTCAGGATTTTTCAAATAACTGAATTTTTCAGAACCGGGTGAATTTTCTCTTTCCTGCCTCACTTTTGATTTTTTCTTGATTTTCTTTTCCTATTCTAGAAGCCGATCAACATGCAAGACGAAACAAATAAATGCACAAATAACATGTAGGATGCATCAAGATGATCTTTAATTTTGGGTACACCTATCCTAGACGGACCCAACCCGTGTATTGAGTCCCCAAAGTCAAATGCACGTGATGCAAACAAACGTTCCTACTAGGGATCCGGCATGAGGCTATGTTATTCTAGGTTTTAAATCCTGGGGGGAGTGTTTTAGACCTGACTTACCCAAGCGGACAGCTCGAGCCGAGGTGGGGGCAACGTACCGAGAGCACGAAAGTCTACCCGGCCTAGTTACTGATCTAGCCTCATTCTATTTGGTATGACATCTAACAGAAAAGTGGGCCACGCGCACGCGTGCACCATAAATTTAGAATACTCAGAAGGGAGGCGTAAGAAGGCAGTTTATACAGTTCAAATAATATCAAACTGGTAAATGAGCGACAATTAGCACATTAGGCCACAAAAACAATAATATCAACAATCAAGAAAGCCAAGTATAGATCACATTAAGAAGCTCGAATTCTGAACCCTGAACCAGAGATTCTGGGTTCTGATCCCCAGCAGAGTCACCAGAGCCGTCACACCTCCTTTTTCCCAAGGGATAGGGGAGTTTTTCCAACTAAAGTGACATTATTCAAAATAGGATTATTTATTTAATTAGAGTCGTCTCTTGGAATAATTATTATGGTGTCCCAAGTCACCGATTTATTTTAAAAATCTCAAATCGAGGAAATTGACTCCGAATTATGGTCCGCGAATACAGAAGATCGGGTAAGGAATTCTGTTAACCCGGGAGAAGGTGTGAGGCACTCCCGATTTTTGTAATTTTAGCACAATCGCTTTAATCATACTTGGCTTAATTAATTGATTAAAAACATATTTTTAGAACCTGTGTGCATTGTGCCTTTTAACTCTTTTAAATGCTTGATTATTTGTGATTATGGAATTATCTTGAAACGAGTCACGCGTACGTGTATTCGTTTTATTTGGTGTGTCAAAATCATGTCACGCGCACGTGTGTACAATTAAGAACACTTTATTATTAAGATTATTTTTATAACGAACCGACCGGTCGTTTTGAGTATCACAACCTCGTTTCCCCATTTACTGCTCAAATTGTAATTTACGGTTGTTATTTGGCTTGTCAGGGGTAATTAGTTCGGGTCCGGTGAGATTTTGTAATGATTTGGAATACTTAGTTCCAAGGTTTAGAATTTAAGTTGAAAAGGTTGACCGGGTGTGGACTTATTTTGCTAAACAAATTAAGGTTTTGTGGTGCCGAGGTAGATCAATTAGTAAAGGAAATATTTCAGTAGAAGAGGGCATTTCTGCAGCCCACTATGCGGTCGAAGAATCACTCTGCAGACCGCATAATGGCCGCAGAGTGAAGTAGATGTGAGGGAAGATTTGAAGAAATTTGCATTGCATTATGCGACTGTAGAATAGGTATGCGGGCTGCATAATCACCGCAGACCTAAACATGTGACCCTCATTTTGGAGCTTCAATTATGCGGTCATTTTGCAGACCGAATACGTGCGCAAATCTGCGTCGGGGCTTCAATTCTTTCTAAATTTTGACCCAACCCAACTTCGATTTATAGCCCTTGAAGCTCATTTTGGAGCAAAAATCTGACATTTTTAGAGAGAAGGGAGAGTGTTCTAGAGAGAGAAAGTGAAGACTTAGTCAATTGTCATCAATTCTTGTTCAAAACTTGAAGATTTCACAAGGATCTTGCTAGGGCTTCAAAGAGGTAAAAATATCTTCCCCCAATTCTTCAATTTTGATTTTTGGGGTAAATATGGGTGATTAAGATTATAATTCTTGGGTGTAAGAGTATTATTTATACGTTTCAATAAGGTTTATGGAAGGATTATTGAGTTCAAATGGGTAAAGATTGGATTGAAAATGGTAGAAATCTTCAAAGACTTTAATTGAAGGTTTGAGGGTAGAGTTGATGTCTAAATTTGGTGAAAATTATATGGTTGGACTCGTGGTTGGATGAGCGTTCGTATTTTATAACTTTTGTCGGGTTCTGAGACGTGGGCCCCAAGGACAATTTTTGAGTTAATTTCGGATTTTTATGGGAAAATTAATATTTCCTTATGGAATTAACTACAATAATTGGTATTGACTAAATTGAATTAATTGTGGAAGATACGAGTCTTTCAGAGACCAATTCTCGTGGCAAGGGCATAGTAGAATAAAGAATTTCACGGTTTGAGATAAGTAACAGTTCTAAATTTGGTCCTGCGGGTATGAAACCCCAGAATATGTATTATGTGATTGGTTTTGAGGTGACGCACATGCTAGGTGATGGGCGTGTAGGCGTGCACCGTAGGAATTATGACTTGGTCAATTCCATGGAACTGTGTAGTTGAAAAATCTGTTGATATCCATACATTTTTCCCCGTATTAGAGAAATTGATCTATGAATTGTGTTTAAATTATATGTTTACACTGTTGGGACCCACAAAGGTCGTGTACTTGTGAAATTATTTGCTAAATTGCTATTTCACACTCAGTCACAGTTCTATTTGCACATTTTTACCTTAGTCTCTCTTATTCACTATTGATGCATCATATCATTGTTGTTGGGTTGCTTATCATGATTTCTGAGAGCCCGAGAGACTAGAGAGGTTGATAACTAAGTGAGGCCGAGGGCCTAATTGTGAGAATATTTATGGTCGGGCTGCACGCCACATCATGTTTCATTGATTTATGCCATGATTGGCTTGATATAGCGCTTGGATTGAAGGAGCCCCTCCGGAGTCTGTACACACCCCCAGTGAGCGCAGGTACCTACTGAGTGCGAGTGCCGAGTGATGAGTGACTGTGAGAAATGAGTGACTGTGAGGGAAGAGTGAATGGGAAGAGTTTCTCTGAGAGGATGCATTAATTTCATTATTGCTACATTTCAGCTGTCATATATCACTGATTTGGAAAAATTTCTAAAAGACATTCTCTTCTGTTTCAGTCGAAGTTGATATGAAATTACTGTGGAGTTTTAAATGTTGAACTTGAAAGCATGCCTACCCTTTTATGTTGGAAAGTACTGTAATTGGACTTAGCTGAGAAACTCGTCACTACTTTCAGTTCTTTATTTATTATTGTTACTTACTGAGTTGGTTGTACTCATACTACACCCTGCACTTGGTGTGCAAATCCAGGTGATCCCGGATACCGTGGGTGTTGATTATTTCACAAAGTCGATTTTCCGGAGATTCAGAGGTAGCTGTCATGTTTCGCAGACCTTGTCTCTCCTTCCCTATCATCTTGTTTACTGTATTTGGTCTTAGACTATTATAGATAGTGTTTTCCAGACTTGTAATGTATAGATGCTCATGTACTCAGTGACACCGGGTTTTAGGAGTAAATTATATTCAGTATTGGTGGGAAATTTCCCCTTAAATTAATTATTATGTTTCCAATATTTAAAAGCAATTATGGGTTATTGATGTTGTCAGCTTGCTTAGTATCGGGATAGGCTCTATCACGACATGTATGATTTTTGGGTCGTGACAAGTTGGTATAAGAGCCTAGGTTACATAGGTCTCATGAGTCATGAGCAGGTTTAGTAGAGTCTTGCGGATCGGTACGGAGTCGTCTGTACTTATCTTCGAGAGGCTGCCGAACCCTTAGGAAAATTTTATTTTCTTGTATTCTATCGTGCAGACTTGTTGATTCTGGAAAACTAAAAATTTTGTTATTCTATTCTCTCACAGATGGTGATGACACGTACTACCCGATCAGACGGTCAACCACCAGTGCCATCAGTTAGGGCCGCGAGAGGCCGGGGCCGTGGTAGAGGTCGGGGCCGAGGTAGAGGTTGAGGTATCGCTCGTACAGCAGTTGGAGCAGCACCTGTAGCACCACCAGTTGCTCCAGCTCAGGAGTAGATTCAAAATGTAGTTGAGTTGGCGGGACCCGCTCAGGCACCAGTTGTGCCCATTGAGATTCGAGGCCTACAAGAGGCTTTGACTCAGATATTGACAGTTTGCACTGGCCTTGCTCAGGTGGTTTTGGCTCAGGCCTCACCAGCCACTTCTCAGGCATGGGGAGGTACTCATACCCTTGTTGCCCGTGCTCCAGAGCAGGTAGTGCAGGGACTTCAGATACCGGGGGCACTACCAGCCCAGCCAGCTGCAGCTACTTAGGCCCCGGTAGTCCCCGTTATGGTAGATGATGAGTAGAGGAGACTTGGATATTTAGGAGGCTTCGACCTCCATCATTTAGCGGTGCTGAGTCAGAGGATGCTCAGGGATTTCTGGATAAGTGCCAGCGGATGCTGCAGACAGTGGGTATTCTGGAGACCAGTGGGGTCTCATTCACTACTTTTTAGTTTTCTGGGGTTGCCTTCACATGGTGGGAGGCTTATAAGAGGCACAAGCCAGTTGGTGCAGTACCACTTACATGGCAGGAATTCTCCGTTCTCTTTTTGGAGAAGTTCGTGCCGCAGTCTCGCAGAGAGGAGCTGCGCAGATAGTTTGAGCTGTTACATCAGGATGGCATGTCTGTTACACAGTACGAGATGAGATTTTCTGAGTTGGCTCGTCACGCATTTTGGTTGGTTCCCACTGATAGTGAGAGGATTAGGAGGTTCATTGATGGCCTCACATATCAGTTGCGGTTACTTAATACTCGGGGAGAGAGTATCGGGTGCTACTTTTGATGAGGTAGTTGACATTGCTCAACAGATAGAGGTGGTTCGTAGTCAGGAACATGGAGAGAGGGAGGCCAAGAGGCCTCATGGACCAGGTGATTTCAGCGGTGTTCCTTCAGGGGTAAGTTTTACCGCGGTAGGGGTTGTCCTTACAGACACACTCAGATGGGTCGTCCAGTTCACCGTGGTGCATCATCCGGCCAGGGTTCATATAGTTCTCATCAGGGCCAGTCATCTCCCAGTGCTCTGCCAACCCAGAGTTTGTCCTGTGCCCCTTTAGTTCAGGGTTCATTTGCACCGGGTGCTTCTAGCAGTTATTCTCATTCTCGGGGCCTGATTCAGTCTGCACCACCACCAATACCAGGGAACCACTTTGAGTACGGGGAATTTGGGAATATGTGGAGACAGTGTCCTCGTCGCTCGGGAGGTCCAGTGCAATAGAGGAGTCAGACTACGACTTCAGCACCAATTACTTCTCCACCCGCCCAGCCAGCGCGGGGTGGGGGTCAGTCATCTAGGGGTCGCCCAAGAGGGGGAGGCCGATCAGGTGGCGGTCAGGCCCGATTCTATGCTTTTCCTGCCAGGCCAAATATTGTTGACTCAGATGCAGTGATCATAGGTATTGTCTTAGTGTGCCATAGTGAGGCTTCTATATTATTTGAACCTGGTTCTACTTATTAGTATGTGTCATCGTACTTTACTCATTATATGGATATGCCTAGTGAGTCTCACCAGTTTGTGTATCTACGCTGGTGGGTGGTACTATTACTGTGGACCGTGCGTATCGGTCGTGTGTGGTAACTATCGGGGGACTAGAGACTAGAGTGGATATTTTATTTCTCAATATGGTTGATTTCGATGTAATTATGGGTATGGATTGGTCATCTCTATGTCATACTATTCTAGATTGTCACACAAAAACTGTGACATTGGCAATGCCGAGGTTGTCAAAGGTCGAATGGAGAGGGTCTCTAGATTATGTTCCCAGTAGAGTAATTTCTTATTTGAAGGCCCAACGTATGGTGGGGAAGGGGTGTTTGTCATATTTGGCCTTTATGAGAGATGTTGATGCAGATACTCCTACAATTGATTCAGTACCGGTAGTGCGAGATTTTTTGGATGTATTTTCTGCAGACCTGCCGGGTATGCTACCCGACAGGGATATTGATTTCGGTATTGACTTGGTGTCGGGCACACTACCCATTTCTATTCCTATGTATCGTATGGCACCAGCTGAACTTAAAGAATTGAAAGAGCAACTTCAGGAACTCCTTGAAAAGAGGTTTATTAGGCCTAGTGTGTCACCTTGGGGTGCACTGGTTCTGTTTGTAAAAAAGAAAGATGGTACTATGCGGATTTGCATCGATTACAGGTAGTTGAACAAAGTTACAATTAAGAATAAATATTCCTTGTCGCGTATTGATGACTTATTTGACCAGCTTCAGGGAGCGAGGGTGTTCTCCAAAATTGATTTGAGATTGGGGTATCACCAGTTGAAAATTCGGGATTCGGATATTCTAAAGACGACATTCAGGACTTGTTATGGTCACTACGAATTTCTTGTGATGTATTTTTGGGCTGACCAATGCCCCAACAACATTTATGCACTTGATGAATAGTGTATTCCACCCGTATCTTGACTCATTTGTCGTGGTATTTATTGATGATATCCTGGTGTACTCACGTAGCCAGGAGGAGCATGCACAACACTTAGGTATTGTATTGTAGAGGCTGAGAGAGGAGAACCTTTATGCCAAATTCTCTAAATGTGAGTTCTGGCTTAGCTCGGTGGCATTCTTGGGACACCTAGTGTCCAGTGAAGGGATTAAGGTGGATTCGAAGAAAATAGAGGTGGTTCAGAGCTGGCCCAGGCCATCTTCAGTTACCGAGATTCGGAGTATTCTCGGCTTGGCCAGTTATTATCGTCGCTTCGTGGAGGGTTTCTCGTCTATTTCATCATCTATGACTAAATTGACCCAGAAATGTGCTCCGTTTAGGTGGTCAGATGAATGTGAAGAGAGCTTTTAGAAGCTCAAGACAGCTTTGACTATAGCTCCAGTATTGGTGTTCTTACAAGTTCAGGGTCTTATACTGTGTATTATGACGCGTCACGTATTGGTCTCGGTGCAGTATTGATGCAAAACAGTAGGGTGATTGCCTATGCGTCCAGACAATTAAAGGTACATGAGAAGAATTATCCGGTCCACGACCTTAAGTTAACAGCTATTTTTCATGCCTTGAAAATTTGACGGCATTACTTGTACGGTGTCCATTGTGAGGTATATACCGATCATTAGAGTCTACAATATTTGTTTAAACAGAAGGATCTTAATTTGCGGCAGCGGAGGTGGTTGGAGTTGGTTAAGGATTATGACATCACCATTATCTATCATCCCGGAAAGGCTAATGTGGTGGCCGATACGTTGAGTTATAAGGCGGAGAATTTGGGAAGCTTATCATACTTACCTGTAGCAGAGAGGCCTTTAGCCCTGGATGTTCAGGCCTTGGCCAACCAGTTTGTTAGATTGGATATTTTCGAGCCGAGTCGAGTTTTGGCTTGTGTGGTTTCTCGGTCTTCTTTATATGATCGTATCAGAGAGTGCCAGTATGACGATTCTCATCTGCTTATCCTTAAGGACACGGTTCAGCACGGTGATGCCAAGAAAATTACTATTGAAGACGACGGGGTATTACGAATGCATGGTAGGCTATGTGTGCCTAATGTAGATGGTTTGCGTGAGTTGATTCTTCAGGAAGCGCACAATTCGCGGTACTCCATTCATCCAGGTGCCGCGAAGATGTATCAGAATTTGAGGCAGCACTATTGGTGGAGGCAAATGAATAAAGATATAGTTGGGTTTGTAGCTCGGTGTTTAAATTGTCAACAGGTGAAGTATGAGCATCAGAGACCGGGCAGATTGCTTCAGAGACTTGAAATTCCGGAGTGGAAATGGGAGCGTATTACCATGGATTTCGTAGTTGGGCTTCCACGGACTTTGAGGAAGTTTGATGCTGTTTGGGTGATTGTGGATCGGTTGACCAAATCCGTACATTTTATTCTAGTTGGTACTACTTATTCTTCGGAACAGTTGGCTGAAATTTATATCTGCGAGATTGTTCACCTACATGGTGTGCCAGTATCTATCATTTCGGATTGGGGCACACAATTTACATCACAGATTTGGAGAGCAGTGCAACGAGAATTGGGCACACAGGTTCAGTTGAGTATAACATTTCACCCTCAGATGGACGGACAGTCCGAGCGCACTATTCAAATATTAGAGGATATGCTACGCACTTGTGTCATTGATTTTGGGGGTTATTGGGATCAATTTCTGCCGCTGGAAGAGTTTGCTTACAATAACATCTACCAATCGAGCATTCAAATGGCTTTGTATGAGGCTTTATATGGGAGATGGTGTCGGTATTCGGTGGGTTGTTCTGAGCAGGGTGAGGCTAGGCTATTGGGTACTGATTTGGTTCAGGATGCTTTGGAGAAGGTTAAATTGATTCAGGAGCGGCTTCGCACGGCACAGTCTAGACAGAAGAGTTATGCCGACCGGAAGGTCTGTGATGTTGCTTACATGGTTGGGGAGAAGGTTTTGCTCAAGATTTCTCCCATGAAGGGTGTGTTGAGGTTCGGGAAGAAGGGCAAGTTGATCCCTTGGTATATAGGGCCTTTTAAAATACTTAAAAAGATTGGAGAGGTGACCTATGAACTTGCATTGCCGCCTAGTCTATCGAATGTTCATCCAGTGTTTCATGTATCTATGCTCCGGAAGTATGTCGGGGATCTGTCTCATGTTTGGGATTTCAGCACAGTGCAATTGGATGGTAATTTGACTTATGATGTGGAGCCGGTGGCCATTTTAGACCGGCAGGTTCGGAAGTTGAGATCAAAGAATATAGCTTTAGTGAAGGTGCAATGGAGAGGCGAGCCAGTCGGAGAACCTACTTGGGAGACTGAGCGGGAGATACAGAGCAAATATCCACACCTATTTGAGACTCCAGGTATAATTCTAAACATGTTTGAGGACGAACGTTTGTTTAAGAGGGGGAGAATGTAACGACCCGGCCAGTCGTTTTGAGTATTACAACCCCATTCCCCCATTTACTGCTCAAATTGTGATTTACGATTGTTATTTGGCTTGCCGGGTGTCACGACCCAAATCGATGGGCCGCGACGAGCACCCGGTACCTTACTCAACTGAGTACTAATATAACGTATCTTTTCGTATTATACTATCATAGATAACTGAGCCGGAGAGGCTGCCGTGAGATAGGTGGAATACAACATGTAATACCAACTTATACATAAGGCATATGGGCCTCTAAGACCAAAATAACCACTCGTACACTGAACATAGGCCGACAAGGCCATACAATCTTTTACGTACATGACATCTATCTACAAGCCTTTAAGAATACATAATTGTCATAAAGGTCGGGACAGAGCCCCGCCATACCAAACAATACACATCTAAATCATACTGACCAAAAAAGCAACTCCAGAGCAAATGGAGTGCACCCACATCTTCCGCTGAGCTGATCGCCTATTTGGAGGACTCTCGACCTGTCTATCGAGACCTGCGGGCATGAAACGTAGCGTCCCCAGGCATAAGGGACGTCAGTACAAATAATGTACCGAGTACGTAAGGAATGCAAATCAGTAAATAATAAATATGAGAGAAACATGGACTAAAAGACTCGGCATGTATATCTGCATAGCTCTGTGAATCATTTCATTTTTATAATGTCATGCATATGCGTATAAATGTAATACCATGCATAGGTATATGTGTTCATAATATCATCAAGCCACTGAGGGCATCCCATCATATCATTTCGGCCACTGTGGGCAAAACATCAACGTATACCAGCTGATCAGGTGGTGGTGCGTATATAACGCCGTAACCTTTTCCCACATCCCATATACATATAATATACGCGTATATAACGCCATCTGGTCATGGGTCAATGTACATGTATAAATGTATGAAATGCATATAAAAGTACGTTAATAAAATTTCTCGGAATGTCATAAAAATAATATGCATGTCGGATAAACTTTATCAAATACGTATTTTTCTGAGACCCATGAACAGAAGATATAATAATAATTCACATGGGGAATCAAGAATATAGACACCCTAGTATTTCTATGAATAAAGTCATTTATGGGAGTTGCGTATTTTGCTCGTTTCATTTGTATCATTTGGATCATGCCAAAAGAAAGAAGGGATAACCTTAACATACCTGAACCGATTCTCTTGACAATCCCTTTAACACCGTTATTGCGAAAACGCGTAACAACGGATCGAAGTTGGGAAATATCCGTATGATATTCTTGAGAAAGATTGAATCATACTCCCTTATAATAACAAAATCTCGTTGCAATTATGCTAAATAGTCTCAGATGAATTCTTGTTGAATTGCTAATCTCATTGAAGATACCATGAGAATCTTGTTGAATTGCTAATCTTTGTTGGAGATACTTATGAAAATCTTACGTTACATATGCATCTCTTTTAATTTAGAGATGAGTTTTGTTAGAATTGATGTGGGCCCCACCTTATGTGGTTACTTAACCACATTTTCTTAATCTTGCCACATAATCCCTAGGTCTTAAGAGTCATATATCCTAGTGTGGCTTGCTGTCACGTTTGGGGGGGGGGTTAAAGTCTATCCAAGTGAATACATATTTAGTTGTCTAATCTTCCCTCAAATCTCATTAATTATCCAATTTTCCACATAATTAAGAATTATCTCAAATTACTTAAAATACTACTCACTTTTAACACACTTTATGTACCCTACTATCATGGTCATGTGGTACCTTGTATGACACTAGTCCATAAATATCGGGGACTTTAGCTCGGGCTGTATTTTATCCCAACATTTTAAACTTTGACAAAAATTCATTTTCTTTGATTTGCTTACCCTCTCACCTTCACGAATTTACACATCACTTGTTTGAAATAGCATAATGCTTATATTCTCAAATTAGTCTCATTCCCGAACTTACGTCAATTAACTTATGACGAAACTTTAACGTACGAAAATACGGGATGTAATATCTCATTTCTGAGCTTTCATCAAATTATTTATGGTGTACTTTTATGTACGAAAATATGGGGTGTAACATCATTCCCCCCTTTGGAACATTCATCCTCGAATGTTGACTGATGCACTTATCATTCTCATAATCCATAGTTCTTGCGAATACTTTAATAATCTTCTTGCCATTTAGGCAACTGTTCTTTGAATAAATCTAAAGGCCAGGGCATTCTCCCCTTTAGGCCTCTTTCTCACACCACGGTCTATAGTCGGAATTCTTCCAATCTCGTAACTCTTGCTATCTTCTGTCATGCAGTCTGTACGACTTTTTCCTTGTATGTGCACCTATGCGACTCTTCTCTCCTTTTTCCTCTAGTTTTTAGCCAATCTATAGGCCTCACTTTGTAAGCATATACAGAGCTTGATAAGATGTCTCTCTGGGCATCTATAGGTATATTGAAGTTCTTTGCTCGATACTTTGTTGAACTTACGAATATTGCTATATCTTATTTCATAGACCCGGTTATCCATTCATATGACTTTACTGCATCTAGGTAGGTCATACTATACCGTAACTCTTACTTTGATTCATCGTTATTGAGGTCTGCTATCGAACTCCAGGTTACTTTCGTTGCTTATCCCATATGTATAAATCTAAATCCTTTAATGCTTCCTTATTACTGTTCATCTTAAGAATGACGGCCTAATCTCATCTCATACTTTGTGACTTTTGTCCATCCATTGTTGATTCACCTTAATATTGATCTATAATATACCACTGATGACTTGAAACTTCTTACATAATACCTTGCCACTAGGGCTTACGTTGCATCGAGGAATATTTGAAGTGATTTTCCTGATCCACTTAGCGGCGATACTGTACTTCAATAACCGTATTTTGTAGCATCCCAATGTGATTCACTTATGTGGGTATTTTAATCCTGTGCAATTCATGAAATCAAATCATTACTCAATCGAAGGCCCAAACGTCATCCTTTGTCTATCACAATTACACACTCATTGTACTACCAGGGCAGCATTACATCTCTTCTAAATGCTACTAGTCTTAGACTTCTTTGAGTTCATTCAGGCTATACTGAGCTTTCTATAACTTAGAGAACCCATTAGCTCTCTTATTTTTCTGGGCTTCATCCCGAGGACTTATCCATTTTCGTCACCTCTTCACTCGCCTTTTCTTATCCTTACTCTTGTCTTGCTAAAACCTTGTCATTTTACCATACTTTAACTTGTGACCTACACATATTTATTTATACTACTTGCAACCTTCCTTCAACTTGCTTGCACCATAGATTTCCTTATGTTATTCTGGAACATCAAGCGAGGCATCACATCGTCTCTAACTCTTCTTTATTCTCTTGACTAGGCATCTAGATACCTAGAAACCATAGGCTGGAAGATATGCCACTGACGATGCCGCTACCATTCCTGGATATTGAATCCCAGTGCTTCTAGCCTTCTATCTGCAGTATGTATTATTTGCAACCGTCTGCATTTAAGTATATCGTACGTTGTTCACCTTTGCCTTAAAAATCTTGCATTATATCTTCTATCTCTTTCATGACCTCCCTTCCAAATAGGTATAATTTACATCCACAACTTGAAGCTCTTAATATAACACTTGTACCTTTGGTGCATACACAATCCGGTGAGAGCTTCATACTGACTTCTTATGAGGTTGGTACCCTTCTAACTAGCTTTATCGTAGAGCCGTTATAGAATATAGTAAATGTGCTATCTCTCTTGTATTTAAGCGTGATCCTGCAATGTTCTCAATCACGAGGTCTAAAATTTTCTTAGTCCAATAATCAGACTCCTGATTTACTGAGTTGATGTAACTCTTTAGTTTCCTCTTCCTTCTGATCAGCCTTCATGTAGGCTTAAACTACCTTCCGATATGCGGCTCCTGGGATTAGTTATTACTTTATCCTTTCATGGGCACTATGGACTATCCATGACACAATCTTCTAACAATTCCATTCTTTGTCTATGCACTGGGCACAATTCTTTTTTTTTTTAACTCATACCGGAGTCTTTTACGGCTGATCATTAATCGAATAATTCCTTTCTTTCTATTTGAACTTTCTTTAAGTGTAAGCAATTGCTTTTCCTGTTCTTTTTCCCCCTTGTTGCGTGCATGCTTCGCTTATCTGAGTTCTCACGTGTACCAATTTCTTTTTTGTGCAACTCATATGGTCTCGAATATTACTTTTGGTTTTACTCCCTGCTCATTAGCCATGGTAGGTGCCACTTTATTTTGGAGTGCATACAATTTTGTAGTGAGACTATTGTTACACAACCATTTCCTCCTTAGGTTATTGAGCTTAGGTTGAAGCCTTCTTCCTTACTTCCTCAACTAGTCTTTCATTGTAGTATTTAGGGAGGATCCTCTGACTCTTGTAAAGCTGTGAGGTTATTACATTGTATACTTGACGGACCTTTTGATGTCCTTCCTTTCCTATAATTATCCAGATTTATTTACTTCCACCCCCTTGTGCTTGTAGGGTTGCTTCTAAATATGGTACCTTTAACTACCCCAACTCCTATCTAAATATTTCTCAATAATCACGATGTCATAACTGCGGGGCTGAATTCACTATATTGGGTTTTACTATGTTTATCTTACATGATCTGCTGACTCATCTGTAACCTCTTGTTTAGCCATAACTAGGCTCTTCCTGATCAATTACTAACTACTCGTTGGCCCATTCTCATATCAATATTCCGCGTAATCTTTCTTGGGTTATTTCCTTTGCCTTAACTTATGTCTCACAATGGCTCCTTATTTATTAATAACAGCTCGGGCAGGAACCCTTATTTCCTCTCCTTGATGTCGTGCTTGCACAATATTCTGGAATCGTAGCATACCTGTAGAATTTGGATAAGTTTCATCTCATTCCTCTTTTATTTTTATCGCATTCTTCCTTTACCATTCCATAGTCATTAGAACCACTTAATTCTGATTTAATGCCACATCACTCCATATTCCCCTCTTTAGGGGAATACTAAGAGCTGAAGCCATGAGGATCTACCTATAGATGTTTTACATCTTCATCTTTGGCGTCGTTTCACAACATCAATGACCCTTACTCGCCTTGCGGCAATCATCTGTACGAAGGATAACAAATTCCCTTGCTTGCAATGGTGACACTTAGTGCAACTGGCACATACAATCCCTTAAGCTTAACTTTGCTCATATTGCTTGCTTTAGGGAAGTGTCTTCTTGAATGACCATTTTCTGAATTTCTCATGAATCGTCTCTTGTTGTCCATTGTATTATCGTTGGAACGCAAATATGAAATTCTCATGATGCTGACTATTATCCAGTCACTCAGTCCCTAATTCATGTTTAGTTTATCTTGTTCACCAGCCCATACTGATTTCTATTGTTCTGGGGTCTAACCTTTCCTTCCGGTAGTCGTGTTGGAGTCACGAACTTATTTCTTGAAATGAGGATATGACTTTATGGCCTATACTCTTTTGTTGTCTCAAGGCCTGTCAACTCTCGTCTTTTCCTTCAATTGACTATAGAATCTGTAATACTGTCATCTTTTTGATCTACCGTTGTCATCCGTGTATCATATCTTACTCATAATGCTTCATTAACTCTATTCGATCTAACATTTTTGTCTATCACTTTATTCTAAAAACTCGAACAAAACATTCTTTTGCTTTTAGCTCCTCTTGCTCCATCCATTGGCTCCTCGAATTGCCTAACATTCTCTTTTTACCAAGGATGGGAGCCACACTAAGGTAATATTTATCCCTTCCAGGCTTCCAGTGCTTATCTTTGTAGTACTCAATATCTAGTTGTACTATTTTAGGGTGCACCATCGAGGTGTCTCACAAGGAGATCCATTACCACGTTTGCTCTATCATTCGGAAACGTCAACTAACTCTACCAATCCATCCACTATTTTGGGTTACTCTATCCCCAGCTGGATCCTGATAACTTGTCCTTCTCTTAAACTATGTCTGTTAGCTCCCATAGGGCATAACTGCGATCGATGCGGCCGATTGGACATACATCTGTCACTGTTGAAAGTAACTCAAAATGCTTATATCTCCCTTCCTGAATGGTAAATAATGATAATCTTTATTAACTGGATACCTCGTACCCTTTTTCATCTTGCTTCTTTTACTTCTTGAAACTTGTATTTATCTTCTGAATCTCTCATTATCTTTCACTATAAAGGTGGATAAATATTCTTGCCTTAAGGTTCCTTATCAAGAGGCTTACACATCTTAGTGTACACATGATCTGCTGAATATCTCATATTTATCCATCATAAGCATAATGCAAAAATTGAGTTCTTCTGACTCAACTCTTCCACAACTATATCTCTTACCAACCGTCTTTCTGGATGTAGGCATCGTTGTATTACGAATAAGATATAGTGTAGGAAATTGAGTTCTTACAACTGAGCTCTACCACACGATCTAGATTAAGAAGAAACAGTGACAATACTAAATGCCTTGTAGCCTCCTGCTTATAAGTGTGGTGCATGACACACCCATAAACAAGACTCTACTAGACACGGCTTGTAGACTCCCTAGGACAGAACTGCTATGATACTACTTTTGTAACGACCCAAACCGATGGGCCGCAATGGGCACCCGGTACCTTACTCAACCGAGTACCAACATAACGTATCTTTTCGTATCATACTATCATAGATAACTGAGCCAGAGAGGCTGGCGTGAGATAGGTGGAATACAACATGTAATACCAACTTATACATAAGGCATATGGGCCTCTAAGACCAAAATAACCACTCGTACACTGAACATAGGCCGACAAGGCCATACAATCTTTTACATACATGGAATCTGTCTACAAGCCTCTAAGAATACATAATTGTCATAAAGGTTGGGACAGAGGCCTGCCATACCAAACAATACACATCTAAATCATACTGACAAAACAAGCAACTCCGGAGAAAATGGAGTGCACCCACATCTTTCGCTGAGCTGATCGCCTACTTGGAGGACTCTCGACCTGTCTATTGAGACCTACGGGCATGAAACGCAGCGTCCCCAGGCATAAGTGATGCCAGTACAAATAATGTACCGAGTACGTAAGGAATGAAAATCAGTAAATAATAGACATGAGAGAAACATGGAGTAAAAGACTCGACATGTATGTCTTCATAGCTCTATGAATCATTTCATTTTTATAATGTCATGCATATGCATATAAATGTCATACCATGCACAGGTATATGTGTTCATAACATCATCAAGTCACTGAGGGCACCCCATCATATTATTTCGGCCACTGTGGGCAAATCATCAATGTATACCAGCTGATCAGGTGGTGGTACGTGTATAACGATGTAACCTTTTTCCACATTCCATATACATATAATATACACGTATATAATGCCATCTGGTCATGGGTCAATGTACATGTATAAATGTATGAAATGCATAAAAAAATACGTTAATAAAATTTCTCGGAATATCATAAAAATAATATGCATGTCGGATAAACTTTATCAAATACGTATTTTTCTGAGACCCATGAACAGAAGATATAATAATAATTCACATGGGGAATCAAGAATATAGACACCCCTAGTATTTTTATGATTAAAGTTATTTATGGGAGTTGCGTATTTTGCTCGTTTCATTTGTATCATTTGGATCATGCCAAAAGAAAGAAGGGATAACCTTAACATACCTGAACCGATTCTCTTGACAATCCCTTTAACACCGTTGATTGCGAAAACGCGTAACAACGGATCGAAGTTGGGAAATATCTGTATGATATTCTTGAGAAAGATTGCACCATACTCCCTTATAATAGCAAAATCTCGTTGCAATTATGCTAAATAGTCTCAGATGAATTCTTGTTGAATTTCTAATCTCATTGAAGATACCATGAGAATCTTGTTGAATTGCTAATCTTTGTTGGAGATACTTATGAAAATCTTACGTTACATATGCATGTCTTTTAATTTTTAGAATTGATGTGGGCCTACCTTATGTGGTGGCTTAACCACATTTTCTTAATCTTGACACATAATCCCTAGGACTTAAGAGTCATATATCCTAGTGTGGCTTGCTGCCACATTTTTGGAGGGGGAGGGGGGGAATTAAAGCCTATCCAAGTGAATACGTATTTAATTGTCTAATCTTCCCCCAAATATCATTAATTACCCAATTTTCCACATAATTAAAAATTATCTCAAATTACTTAAAATACTATTCACTTTTAACACACTTTATGTACCCTACTATCATGGTTATGTGGTACCTTGTATGACACTAGTCCATAAATACCGGGTATTTTAGCTTGGGACGTATTTTATCCCAATATTTTAAACTTTGACGAAAATTCATTTTCTTTGATTTGCTTACTCTCTCACCTTCACGAATTTACACATCACTTGTTTGAAATAGCATAATGCTTATAATCTCAAATTAGTCTCATTTCCGAACTTACGTCGATTAACTTACGACGAAACTTTAACGTACGAAAATGCGGGATGTGGTATCTCATTTCTGAGCTTTCATCAATTTATTTATGGTGCACTTTTATGTACGAAAATATATAGTATAACACCGGGGGTAATTGGTTCGGGACCGATAAATTTTTGTAAAGATTTGGAATACTTAGTTCCAAGGATTAGAATTTAAGTTGAAAAGGTTGACCGAATGTGGACTTATGTATAACGACCCTGGAAATTTTTGCTAAGAAAATTAAGGTTTT
Source organism: Nicotiana tabacum (assembly GCF_000715075.1). Classification (NCBI taxonomy): domain Eukaryota; kingdom Viridiplantae; phylum Streptophyta; class Magnoliopsida; order Solanales; family Solanaceae; genus Nicotiana; species Nicotiana tabacum. Next base: position 36,809,815 of record NC_134091.1, read on the forward strand.
GTGGTGCCGAGGTAGATCAAATAGTAAAGAAAAATTTTCAGCAGAAGAGGGATTTCTGCGGCCCACTATGCGGTCGCAGAATCACTCTGCGGACCGCATAATGGCCGCAAAGTGAAGCAGATGTGAGGCAAGATTTGAGAAAATTTGCGGTACATTATGCGATCGTAGACCTGTTCTGCAGTGCATTATGCGACCGTAGAACAGGTATGCGGGCCGCATAATCACAACAAACCTAAACAGATGACCCTCGTTTTGGAACTTCAATTATGCGGTCAGTTTGCGGACCGCATATATGTTATGCGATCACAAATATGCGTCGAGGCTTCAATTCTTTCTAAATTTTGACCCGACCCAACTTCGATTTATAGCCCTTGAAGCTCATTTTGGAGCAAAAGTATGATATTTTTAGAGAGAAGGGAGAGTGTTCTAGAGAGAGAAAGTGAAGACTTAGTCAATTGTTCATCAATTCTTGTTCAAGACTTGAAGATTTCACAAGGATCTTGCTAGGGCTTCAAAGAGGTAAGAATTTCTTCCCCCAATTCTTCAATTTCGATTTTTGGGGGTAAAGATGGGTGATTAAGAGTATAATTTTTGGGTGTAAGAGTATTATTTATACATATCAATAAGGTTTATGGAAAGATTGTTGAGTTCAAATAGATAAAGATTGAGTTAAAAATGGTAGAAATCTTCAAAGACTTTAATTGAAGATTTGAGGGTCGAGTTGATGTCGGAATTTGGTAAAATTTATATGGTTGGACTCGTGGTTAGATGGGCGTTCATATTTTGTAACTTTTATCGGATTCTGAGATATGGGTCCCACAGATAATTTTTGAGTTAATTTCAAATTTTTATTGGAAAATTAGTATTTTCTTATGGAATTAACTACAATAATTGGTATTGACTGAATAGAATTAATTGAGGCTAGATACGAGGCTTTCGGAGACCAATTCTCGTGGCAAGGGCATAGCAGAATAAAGAATTTCAAGGTTTGAGTTAAGTAACAGTTTTAAATTTGGTCCTGAGGATATGAAACCCCGAAATATGTATTATGTGATTGGTTTTGAGGTGACGCACATGCTAGGTGACGGGCGTGTGGGCGTGCATCATAGAAATTATGACTTGGTCAATTTCATGGAACTGTGTAGTTGAAAAATCTGTTGATATCCGTATATTTTTCTCCGTGTTAGAGAAATTGATCTATGAATCATGTTTAAATAGTATGTTTATACTTTTGGGACCCATAAAGGTCGTGTACCCTTAAAATTATTTGCTAAATTACTGTTTTACACTCAGTCACAGTTCTATTTGCACATTTTTACCTCAGTCTCTCTTATTCATTATTGATGCATCATATCATTGTTGTTGGGCTGCTTATCATGATTTCAGAGAGCCCGAGAGACTAGAGAGGTTGATGATTGAGTGAGGCCAAGGGCCTAATTATGAGGATATTTATGGATCGGGCTGCACGCCGCATCATGTTTCATTGATTTATGCAATGATTGGCTTGATATAGCGCTTGGGCTGAAGGAGCCCCTCCGGAGTCTGTACACACCCCCAATGAGCGCAGGTACCTACTGAGTGCGAGTGCCGAGTTCCGAGTGATGAGTGACTGTGAGGAATGAGTGACTGTGAGGAAAGAGTGACTGTGAGGTTGGAGTGAATGTGAGGACTGAGTGACTGGTTCTCTGAGAGGATGCATTGATTTTATTTTTGCTGCATTTCAGCTGTCATATATCACTGATTTGGAAATATTTCTAAAAGACATTCTCTTCTGTTTCAGTCGAAGTTGATATGAAATTACTGTGGAGTTTTAAATGTTGAACTTGAAAGCATGCCTACCATTTTATGTTGGAAAGTACTGTAATTGGACTTAGCTAAGAAACTCGTCACTACTTTTAGTTCTTTATTTATTATTGTTACTTACTGAGTTGGTTATACTCATACTACACCTTGCACTTCGTGTGCAGATCCAGGTGATCCCGGATACAGTGGGTGTTGATTATTTCACACAGTCGATTTTCTGAAGATTCAGAGGTAGTTGTCATGTTTCGCAGACCTTGTCTCTCCTTCCCTTTCCTCTTGTTTACTGTATTTGGTCTTAGACTATTATAGATCATATTTTTCAGACTTGTAATGTATAGATGCTCATGTACTCAGTGACATTGAGTTTTGGGAGTAAATTATATTCAGTATTGGTGGGATTTTTTCCCTTAAATTAATTATTATGTTTCCAATATTTAAAAAAAATTATGGGTTATTGATGTTGTCGGCTCGCCATCACGAAAGGTGTGATTTTTGGGTCGTGACAGTTTCGCCCAAAATTGCGCGAACACATACCTTGGTTTTAATTTTGGAAATCGTAATTGTGTCACGCGAACGTATACATAATCACAATGAATTGATTAAGAGCGTGCCTAAATCATACTATCGCGTTCAATGTAGCTACTAAACATATGGCCCAAAGACACTTTTTAATTTTTGTTGAACTCATCCACCCAAATTCTGGTCAAATTTCATTATTTTAATGAGTCAATACAGCAAGACAAACCCAAACCTCTATTCGCTCCCTTTAGTCCCAACTCCACAGACCCAATTTATCCAATTCAATAATTTATATTAAACCCCCATTATCTTACCTAAATGATGAACAATAGACAACAATTAAGCATTTAAACTAAACTAAATAAAATAAAAACTCCAACAAAGCAGCTACAAACAAAAACCATATCAATCACTAAAGAGAAATTAAAATGAAAGCTAAGGCATGATAAAAATGACAAAGCATCCAATAACTAATGAACCTATTATATCCCAAGATTTAAAAAACAAACAGTGAAAACAATGAAAGGATAGATATGAAACTTAAGATGTTACTCTAAATTTTGATTACTTTACAATGTCAAAATTAAAAGAAGGCCAAATCGCGAATAAGTACGAACGAAATCCGTACCGAAAAATCGATCGAAAACCTCGACTCTTCTCTCACCCCAGAAACGCTGCGTATTTGTTGTTCTATTTTATGTGCTTTGATGGTATTTCACGGTGGTTGTGAGATGATTTTAGAGTGATTTTCATGGCTAAAAGTTGCTGGATTTTTGACTGGTTTTGGTCCAAGAGAGAGGTGGCTAACAATGGAGTTTTAGATGACGGTTTGGTGGACTTTTGGACTGGTTTTTCAGCTGTTCGTTGGAGGAAAAGGAGCGGGTCGGAGGTGGTGTAATTATGACGGAGAGAAGACTATTTCCAGGGTGTTTCAGGGACTGTTTGGGGTGAGTTTGTTTAGCTGAAATACTGGTACTTTAGAGGTTGTTTGGCTGCTTTTAATGGATGATTTTTGCTAGAGTTTTAGAGGTGATTCATGATTTGAGAGGAGATGTTTAAAGGGCTGGTTTTGATGTGTAGGGATTTCATGGCTGTCTTAGAGGTATTTTAATGGAGATTTTGTGGTAGTATCATGGCAGAAAGCTGCTGCATTTTGGCTTGGAGAAGAAGAAAAAGGGCGCTCGGGTTTTTCTCTTCACTCTTTTTGCTTCCAGCTCTCTCGTTTTTATTTCTTTCCTCTCCAGACGTTCTCCTCTTTTTGTGTGTTTGTGTGTTTGTGTGCTTGTATATGAAGGGTGGGGTGAATTGGGGAGTAATGGAAAGGGTAAGGACAAATATTCTTCTACCAAAATCCTTGGAGTGAGTCCTGGTGAAAGAATATTTTGTGAGTGGGCCAGGGGTAAATAGCGGAGAGAAAGAATAAAAAAAAGAGATAGTGTGTGCTGTGCATTTGCAAAATCTGATACTAAGTTGGATGGGGTGGAATCTTTGCTAGTTGGCCAATTGTGATTGGTTCTTATTTTTTTTGGATGATTTTCTTTTTGATAATAAATAAAATAAAGTCTACTCCTATTAAATAAGTAAATAAAAAGCAAGATAAAAAATTATGTGCTCATCCCATCTAGTCATCCACCCACACTTCCAGCAAATATTTATTTTACTTTTTCTTTTTTATTATCAATTTTCTGTTTTTTCGTTTTTCTGCACTACCACCACCACCCGCAAAATATTTTTCAACTTACACATTTTAAATACTAAGTTTTTATTTAAAATATATTTTAATTCTCAAAATACTAATAATATTTATTTACCTTTTATACATAGGTGTATAAAAGGTAAAAAACTTTGTTTACGTAAGATGATCATGGTTCTAAAACATGGGTCAAGTTGGGCGGGTTGTTTAACCCATCTTGACCCAGCCCATCTTAGCCCAAGTACACTTTGGGCTGAGTTGGGCAATAACCCATTTATTGACCTAACCTGTCTTGACCTGTCTAAATTCAACCCAACTCGCCCATTTGCCACCCCTGGTAAGGATAAAGTCTGTATACACTCTATTCTCCCAGACCCCACTACTGAAATATTACTGAATTGTTGTTGTTGTATTAAAAGTAGGTTTTGTATGGCTCAGAGCCAGATTGTTCGTAGGTCGCCCCCTTTCTCTTTCTTGACTAAAATATCCACTTCACTTATATAATTTTTAAGTTTAGAAATGATTTTTTTGCAAATTTCTATTTGTCTCATTTGAAGCCATTGAGAAGTATTAACAAGAAGCATATATCCGGCTATACTTTAATTTAGTGGGATTCCTTGGTAGAATAAACTGCTTCTCTAGCTTACATATAGATATAGGTATGTCTTCTTTCTTTGGATAGTTCTCTAAACCTCATTTCTCAAGGATTTAAGTGATCCTCTTTAAGTACTTATCAAGCTATAAATAGAAGTGCGCTAGACAGATGTTGTTACCAACATCTTACTTATTTTCTTGAAATACATTGTCTATCCTTTATACTTCTCTTACTTTTATCTCCATACAATGACGTGAAAACCAACTTTCAATCTTCTCTCCATAAAAGTGTTTCTTTTAAGTCTATACTATTCATTCAATTCTTTTGATAAAGTATTAAGTATGTATGCTGCACCGGTTTTATCTCGTTAGAAATGTTGTCTACGCTTATATAAAAAAGAGAGAGTTACCTTTAATATCCTAAAATAAGAAATTCACTGACATAAATGTGTAGTAGATGTAAAGATTTAGATAATAGAGCTAAATTACGTAGTTTTGAAAGTTAAAGACGGAACACAATCTTTTTTTACAGCCAAAATGCTATTCTTAGTAGACAAAAGAACAGCAGTACAATCCATTTCCACAACTTTGCTACGTATAAGTCCTTCATTCCAAAGCCCATTTGACGACATTCTCCATGTTCTGTTCAGCAATAATATTAAGTCAAGACACTGCAAGATGGGGATGTCATCTATGCATAAGATTTTATTTTTTGCCAATGTCATACTTGTATCAAGTGACTCAGCCAGGCAAGGTGAAAGATGATCTCTCAAAGGTTGGAGGAAAATGATATCTTTTCCTAGAGGTTCCAAATGGTCCTTACAATTTTGGATTGTTGCAAATAACTCAATGCTCACAGAGTCACAGTGAGTTGATCTGCTGGATATCTTGTATAACTTTCTTCAATGCATGAAAACGTTATAGCCTTATAGGGTATTAATATGTTGTAAAGACTTAACAGTGTCCTTTCTTGTTCAGTGATGTTGCTAAATGCTTCTAATATGTATTAAAATATTTGTTCGGTGTTGAACTTTTTCCATTAACCTTGTAGATGTGCAAATAACACAAACAATATTGTTGAGCAAATGTCCGTGCTGGCACGGGCACGAGCCATCTAGTTTAAATATAAACACAAGTGGTTTTGGCCGTTAATTTTAAACAAAATTGAGCATTTTTGACCTCTGTTATGTATTTTTAAAAGTGGTTTTTCTTTTGTCTGTGTTATATTTATAACACAAAGCGTTAGCCGAAAGGTATTTCTAAGGAATTGATTCGTCAAAAGCACGTGAACCGTTTAAGCTGAAGTAAAAAATCGAGCAATCTACTCCATATTCATTTCCCCTGAAATTCACACCTTGAGAAAAATCATAACCTTATGATTGCGACAGTACATGTGCTAACGAAGGTTTAAAAGAAGATAGAAACTTTTGACATAGTTGAAAGATCTCGTCTTTCTTAATGTATTAGTTTCAAAGCATGCTGCATCAACAACAACAACAACTCAGTAAAATTCTACTAATAGGGTCTGGGGAGGGTAGTATATACGCAAACCTTACCCCTACTCTGAAGGAGTAAAGAGGCTGTTTCCGAAAGACCCTCGGCTCAAGAAAACAAAAAAACAAAAGGACAAAGGGAGACAATATTAGTATCACCACAACAATCATAGGAAAAATAAAAATACCATAAAATCCAAAAGAAAGATGCAAAACAAAAGTGATAGCTAGTAAATAGGTCCTTCACTGAAAAGCGAAATAGTAAGACATAACATTGCCACTAGCTATCTTAGATAAAAACCCTATCTGGCTAGTCCCACAATGGTACGAAGTAAGGCAAGACTCAACTACCTCATAACCTACAACCCTAACACTCGACCTCCACATCTTCCTATCAAGTGTCATGTCCTCAGAAATTTGGAGCCTCGCCATATCCTGCGTGATCACCTCTCCCCAATATTTCTTAGGCCGCCCTCTACCTCTTTTCGTGCCCTCCACAACCAGCCGCTCACACCTCCGTACCAGAGCATCTAGGCTTCTTCTCTGAACATGTCCGAACCATTTATGCCTCGCTTCCCGCATCTTGCCATCAATTGGAGTCACGTGTACCTTCTCCCGAATATCATCATTCCTAATCTTATCTATCCTAGTGTGCCCGCATATCCACCTCAACATCCTCATTTCTACTACTTTCATCTTCTGGATATGTGAGTTCTTAACGGGCCAACACTCAGCCCCATACATCATGGCCGGTCTAACCACCGCTTTATAGAACTTACCTTTGAGTATCTGTGGCACTCTCTTGTCACACAGGACACCAGATGCTAACCTCTATTTCATCCATCCTACCCCAATACAGTGTATGACATCCTCGTCGATCTCCCCCCCTGGATAACCGACCCAAGGTACTTGAAGCTACCTCTACTAGGGATGACCTGTGATTCAAGCCTCACATCCACGCCCACTTCCACCGGCTCAGCGCTAAACTTACACTCGAGGTATTCCGTCTTCGTCCTGCTCAACTTGAAACCCTTAGACTCAAGATCCTGTCTCCAAACCTCCGGCCTCTCGTTAACACCGGATCGCGACTCATCAATCAGAACTATGTCATCGGCGAATAGCATGCACCATGGCACCTCCCCTTGAATATGGTGTGTCAACGCGTCCATCACCAGGGCGAATAAGAACGGATTAAGCGTAGAACCTTGGTGTAACCCTATTATAACCGGAAAATGCTCAGAGTCGCCTCCTACTGTTCTAACTTGAGTCTTAGCCCCATCATACATGTCCTCAATCGCCATAATGTAGGGGACCGACACACCGTTTGCCTCCAGGCATCTCCAGAGAACTTCTCTAGGTACCTTGTCATACGCTTTCTCTAGGTCAATAAATACCATGTGCAGATCCTTCTTTTTCTCTCTGTACAGTTCCACCAACCTCCTAACAAGGTGTATAGCTTCTGTAGTCCAACAACCCGCCATGAACTGGTTGTCGGATACAGACACTATCATCCTCATCCCCGCTTCAACCACCCGCTCCCACACTTTCATGGTATGACTCAATAATTTGATACCCCTATAATTATTACAGCTCTGGATATTACCTTTGTTCTTATACAATGGAACCACCGTACTCCACCTCCACTCATCCGACATCCTCTTCGCCTTAAAAATAATATTAAACAACCTAGTCAACCACTCCAAACCTGCTCTCCCCACACACTTCCAAAATTCCACCGGAATCTCGTCTGGCCTGGTCGCTCTACCCTTGCTCATCTTACACATAGCTCCCACTACCTCCTCAACCTCGATACGCCTGCAGTACCCAAAGTTACGGTGACTCTCGAAATTCTCCAATTCGCCTAGCACAATATCCCGATCTCCTTCTTCATTCAGAAGGTTATGAAAGTAAGTCTTCCATCTACTCTTAATCTGGGCATCTTCCATCAATACTCTACCATCTTCGTCCTTGATGCATCTCACTTGGTCCAAATCCCGAGCCTTTCTCTCTCTCAACTTGGCCAGCCGGAATAACTTCTTCTCCCCGCCTTTTTTTCCCAATTCCTCGTACATACGACCATAATCCGCAGTCTTAGCCTCCTGTGACCGCTAGCTTAGCCTCCTTCCTAGCTACCTTATACCTCTCCATGCACGATCGCCTCTCCTCCTCTCCTATGCTCCCCACTAACTCCAGGTACGCTGCCTTCTTCACTTCCACTTTACCTTGGACCACTTAATTTCACCACCGGTCTCCTTTGTGCCCACCAGAGACGCCCGATGAGACCCCTAACACCTCTCTCGCAGCCTCTCTAATACAGTCTGTTGTCGCTGACCACATAGTGCTCGCGTCACCACTGCTCCTCCACGCTCCCATAGCCGACAACCGCCCCTCCAACTCTTGGGCTTTATCCTTAGTTAAGGATCCCCACCTGATTCTCGGTCTTCCTCGAGCAGACCTTTAGTTTCAAAGCATTATTTAACAAAAATGCTAGATGGTCAACAAGGTATGGCATCCAATTGTTATTCGCATTTTTCTTTCCCTTTCTGTGCTTTTTTATAGCAAGAAATGCTTTTGATTTACATTATCTAACTTTAAAGGTTAGATAAACGGTTGAGAAGATATCATTATTATTTGGAACAAATTTATATATGATGGAATTTTACTTATTTTCAAGGCATTAATTCATCACCGAAAAATACTGATAGAATTTCAAGTACGAAGGTCAAACGGTTTAAACTTTAAATATCCAAAATCATTGCAATTTAAAGTTTGTTCATCGGTACTTCAATATTTGTAACACTAGTGAAACATTGATGAAAACTTAATTGAGTAATATTTTAAGTGAAATAGTGATTTTCTCTCACAATTGTTTTTAAACCTATACTCCCAAAATCCAACAACATAAAAGACATGTTCTAAAAGCTGAATGAGATACAAAGACCATATAATTGTCTTGGTTTATGTAATACTATTACATTTGGAATGTCAAAAAGGTTGAGCACAATTTTCTTAAAAGATATTTTAATATTTTAAGTTATTAAGTATTGTGACTTAACTTTTAAGCTCTAAGCCTTGCCACATAAAGTGGAAGATTCAAGAACGCAGATGAACAACAAGAGAAGCAAACAATTTATCTGCATGCTAAGTGTCATCGTCTTAAATTCTTAAAACAAGACCAGGATTCACTTTGGCTAGCCATCCTTTTGCCCCTAAATTATCTTGGGACATTTCTGTAATAGCAAATCAAGAAAGTAAATTAAAGGACCAATTTAAAGTAGAAGTTTCTAGATTTTACCCAAAAGAATCTTGAGCAAGCTTAAGCCCATTAGAACAAGAGTCCGTTTGAATTGGATTTAAAAAAGTGACATTTTCAGCCGAAATAGCTTTTAAGCTAAAAAATAACAATTTGGGGTTGCTCAGTTTATTGCTTTGGGTTTGTTTTAAGCAATTTTTAACTTATTTTAAGAACTTTTTAACTTTGCTAAACACTGAAAAAGCTAATGTATGGGGTAAAATATGTACATATTTAATGATCGCATGAGAAAGCGGCGCATGGAGCCGAAGACAGAAGATAGTCGGATTCGAAGGCAATGATCTCACTTGTCATCGGTAGGGGTGTATATGGGTCGGATTGGTTCAGATTTTCTAATTACCAAACCAAACCAATTATATCGGGTTATTAAATCTAAAGACAAAACCAAATCAATAAAAGTCGGGTTTTCGGATTGTTTCGTTTTTTTTCTTCATAAAGTCTTCATAGCACAAAACATAGAATTTGTGCTCCAAATATTTCTTTAAACCTAGTAAGACAGAACTATATAAGGTATTTTTTAATAAAATAATATAAATATGAGATGATTCATGGCATTGTACTAAAATATTCAACAATAAAGATGAAAAAATTACATAAAATAAATATTATTAATAAGTTATAATAAAAACAAACATAATTTAAAATTACTAATAAGTTGATAAAAAAAGTAAGACTAATAAGTACTATTATTTACATGACTAAATACTAAAAAAAATAAGTTATGCATTTTATCTAAACTATGAAAAATTAAAAAATAGATATCCAACACTATTTTCATTAATAGTACAATTGAATTGAATGTATTTTTGTCACGACCCAATTTTCCCTATGTTGGGTGTCGTGATGGCACCTAGTCTTAGGACTAGGTAAGCCTAACATTAACCGAATAATAATAATAATAATTAAATAACATCTAACAATTTATGAAATAGAACCGCTATAAAATTTACAATTCCCAAAACCGGTAGTACAAGTCATAAGCTCTACAGAGTTTGTTACAATTTTCTAAATACAACTATTTGAAATAAAGTAAACAATGTGAATACAAATCAGAAGGTGACTCCGAAGCCAACAAACGCAGCAACAGGTTTACCTTGAGTCTCCACAGCAACAATCCGCACAGCTAGCTAATGATCAACTCACTTCGAAAATACCTGGATCTGCATAAAAATGTGCAAACGTGCAGTATGAGTACACCACGGCGGTACCCAGCTAGTATCAAGACTAACCTCAGTGGAGTACTGACGAGGTACAGTCAAGACACCTACTTGACTAAATAACCTGAACAAGTATAAGTATAGGAACAACATAGTATGATATCTACATAAGGACTATGCGAAATGGCAAATAATACGGTAATTTCAGTAAGAAAGGAAAACAACAACTATCAGCGGAATACCATAATAATAACACAGTAGATGTACGGAAACACGATCTAAATCCGGTAATCACAAATAAATGAAAGCCAAAAAATAACTCAAAAAAAAACGATCGCTTTCACACCGGGTTTTAGCCAATAATCTCCATGAGGTACCCGAACCACAGAATATTCACAACTCACGGGTCGCAATTCCTGAACCCTAACACTTAGTATCTTGTGCTCTCATTACAATTTATAACCGCACTAGCGACTCACGTGCCAAATAAAGCCATTCTCATATAGAAGGCAAGTAAACAAGGGTGTGCATCTATACTTAACGATATCAAGAAAACCTCTTAACCAATAAGAGTGATTAACTATGTGTATGCTTGTGCAAGTGTCCCAACATATTACATGCTAGCTAGTAAGTATCGGAAAAGAAATGGACAACACGTAGAATGTTTTCCCACAACTTTTCACAAGATAAAGCTCACACAGGTAAGTGTACCATTACACAAATATCAATAACATGAATGCCCCCAGGCTATCACAAGTTATCACAAATCAATCCCTGAGACAACCCACTTTGTCTCGCCATGTGTGCAATAGTAAAGTGAATGCCCGCCTTGTCTCGCCACACGTGCATAATAACGTTCCCACCTTGTCTCGCCACATGCGCAACCCACATATATATAGCCCCCTTGTCACGGTGCATGTGCAAATATCAATATTAACAATAGCATGGCAGAAAACTCGTGCAACCCAATAACACTCGCACGACAGAAACCTCATGCATCATAATAACATCAACCGCACAGCAGAAACCTCGTGCACCACAACAATAAGTATAACAACAACAATGACAATAATATAAGGGTACGACGAATAAGTCAACTCAGAGATTCCAGAACTCAAAGAAACGGAGGAACTAATTTACAAGGAGTAGCCACAATCGGGAATGCTAGTCATAATAAGAACAACTCAACAAGAAAGGAAATACTATGTAACAACGGTCCGCAATTTACATTTCCACAACGAGGGAGCTAACACAAGTCGAATAATTTCAAATAAGTACAAGTCAACTAAAATATAGGATATCTAACTTCTTTTAAGATTGGGAAATTAGGAAAGAGATACAACAAATTTAGCTAAGAAGAAGCAGCGGAAAGATAACCATAACCTCAATTAAGGCTAAAAAATTACATAAGAGATAGTAATAATTTTAAATAAAGATAAGCAGTTAGGGAAAGGATAACATGGCAATAGAAAGGTAACAATTTCAGTTAAGGCACATATGAATCAAATAAAAAATAAGAGTGAATCATGAAGTAATTAATTATAATTAAGTAGGTAGAGGTGAAACTAGTAATTAAGAAGCGTAATCATAATGTGCATATTCAGTGAATATAAGGGCCTAAGAACCCTAAAAGGCCTATTTTCCACAAATAAGTCTGAGCATGTACTCGTCACCTCGCGTACACGGACTACAATTAGCATAGAAGACTCAAATCCTAAGGGGTAGTTCCCTCACATGAAGTTAGGCAAGATACTTACCTCAAAGAAGACAGACCGATCCTCAAAAATGAACTTCTCGGGTGAAATGGCCTCCGGACGGTTCAAATCTAACCAAAATAACTTCAAAGCACAAATAAAATTCATAAGAAACTATTCCAGATCATAAAGCCTCAATCTTTATCAAAATCTAAAAATCGACCCCTGGGACCGCACCTCGAAACCCAACAAATTTCACAAAACCCGAACATCCATTCTGATACGAGTTCAACCATACAAAAATTATCAAATTTCGATACCAATTCGTCCCTCAAATCATGATTTTTCATTTTGAAAGTTTTCTTCAAAAATCCTCATTTTTCTCAACTCAAAATACAAATTAAATGATAACAATAATGATAAAACCATGGAATATAATAAATTCTAGGTGAATAACACTTACCCAATCGATTTTCTTGAAAAACCCACAAAGAATCACTCAAAACAGAGCTCCACAAGTCAAGATATGATAAAAATGGCCAAACCCTCGATTTGGAAAATATATTCTGTTGCCCCGATGATTATGCATCGTGAACGCGGAAGAAGGATCGCGTTCGCGGAGAAGAAAACTAAGGGCTACCAAGAAGATCCTTCGCGAACGAGAGTGAAGGGACGCGAACGCGAAGAACAAGGGACAGGAACCTACGCGAACGCGTAAGGCCCCCGGAATCCCGTCTAAACATATCAACAAGTTCCATAACCTAACACGGACTCGCTCGAGGTCTCAAATCATATCAAATGATGCCGAAACTACAAATCGCACCATGAATCGAACTTATGAACTTTCAAATCTTCCAACTTCTAAACTCGTACCGAACCCTATCAAATCTACCCGGAATGACATAAAATTTTGCAAGCAAGTCCCAAATGACATAACGGAGCTGTTCCAACTCTCGGAATCGCATTCCAACCCCGATATCACCAAAGTCAACTCATGGTCAAACCTCTCAACCTTCAAAACATCAACTTTTCCAACTTTCGCCGAAATGCTCCAAATTATCCTACAGACCTCCAAATCCAAATCCGGTCACACACCTAAGTCCAACATCACAATACGAAGCTGTTGGAATCATTCAAAACACATTCCGGAGCCGTTTATACAAAAGTCAAAAATTCTGATCAACTCTTACCGCTTATGCTTTCAAAACTAGAATCCTTCTTCCGATTTGACTCCGAATCATCCGGTAACTGAACTCGACCACGCACGCAAGTCAATACACATAATACGAAGCTGCTCAAGACCTTATGCCGCCGAACAAGACTTAAATTCTCAAAACGACCGGCTGGGTCGTTACATCTTCCCCCTCTTAAACAAACATTCGTCCTCGAACGTGCCAAGAATCGCCTCGACATCTTCAAATCACTGAATGCACATATCCAACATACACCTGTGGGTGACCCCACGTCACCCCAATGGACATAAGCCTGACGACACCATCTCAACTGTAATTTATCCTTTCTACCAACACCGATAAGCCTTAGAGTCAAAATTCTCTCCTTCCGTTCATCTCCAAAAGACCCGATTCTAAATCCATACCCGATATCAGTCTCAACCAGCTGCAACAACTCATGCCTACACCAACAAGGTATGACCACTTAACATGACATGCCACACATAGGCACATAATAACATTCTGATCACAATAGCTGCCCGTAATCAAAACCAACACCAGAAATTAGCCTTATATTCGTTAGAACCCTGTTTCAAACCTCCACAACACTGACAATGATGCAAGAAACATGAATACCTCTTAACTATACAGTCGAATCAACAAGTCACAACTAACACCACCGGGCACACACCCCGCAGGCTAAAACTCAAGAAGCACAGAACGAAAAAATGACTGTATAAGTAAAGAGAAACACATAAGAGAAATATTAAACAAGCCCGACATGCACAACTCTCTATGAGTACCATCATACACATCAATTTAAAAGGAAAAATTAAAGTATATGAACAAATCACAAGGATCTCATCCTGATATAACTTCCTCCGCGGCACACATCCCGACTCAAACATATCAAATCATATGGAATCGCGAGGGTCTCACCCTCAACTCTGAATCATAAGTCGAATACACATCATACCAATTGAAATTTTCCACTAACTCAATTCTGCCAATAAAATCACAACACGTACTAATCTCTCACCCCGGTAGAGCATCAAATCAAAAATCGTAACCAAATTACTCAGGAATCACATCAAACCTACCATAATAGACAATATGAATTCACTTCTAGCCTCGTAACTCTCAATAATAAATAAAAACAAATGATAGACACGGGCTGCCACTCGTAGAATCTCCCAACAGGGGTAAACACATAAGCAGAGTACTAATTACGAAACTCACCCATAAATGAAGCAACCAATAATGGAGCTTGCCCCGATAAGAAGAACCGAAACAAAATACAAATGGTGGCCCTCTGTAAAAAATCAAAAGCATACCTGTATGGCATCATCTGGCACAGCGGCCTCAAGCCTACTACATGAAACACATCAACGAGCCGGGTCTCCCCCTCTTGGGTGCTCTTTACTCGCCCGAATATGACGTTGTGACACTTTTGTCTGGAGTCTAGGACAATCTCTCACCATGTGGGTGGTATCTACACACTCAAGGAAACCCCTCTGCTGATGTGGCTGTGGGAACTGTGCGGTACGTGTACTATGAGACCTATGAGTACCTGAAACATCATGCGAAACCTGAAGTGCAAGCTGAACCGGCTAATCCACAAAACCACTACCATGCTGTACTCTGCCTCCAAAATAAGGACCAGTAGATCTATCCGGTCTTCGAGGCCTCTCAGCCTCCCTGCCCTCTCTCTCCTGACCTCGCCTGACCTCTCTCTCATGGCCCCGCCTGTCCTCTCTCTACTGATCCCACATGCCTTCTACTCGACGAGCGATCCCTACCACCTGCTGAAACGAAACACCCGACTCTAACTCCCGAGCCTTGCTGAACCGAATATCATATGTGAGCCCCTCAATGAATCTACAGATACGCTCTCTAACTGTAGCGACCAAAGCAGGTGCACGTCAGGCCAAATCACTGAATCTAACGGCATACTCTAACACTGACATAGTGCCCTGGCGCAGCTGCTCAAACTCCATGCGCCATGCATCTCGAAAGGACTGAGGTACAAACTCTCTCAGGAACATCTCTGAAAACTGAACCCATGTAAGTGAAGCTGACTCGGCCGGGCTACCCAACTCATACGCCGGCCACCACTGATAAGCCGCTCCCCTGAGCTGGAATGTAACAAAAGCAACCTCGCTCGTCTCCACAATACCCATTGTACGAAGAATGCGATGACACTCCTCCAGGAAACCCTGGGCATCGTCTGTCTCCAATCCACTGAAGGTAGGAGGGTGGTACTTCTTGTACCTCTCAAGTCTAAGCTGTTCTTCCTCAAATGCTGCCGCCCTAACCATGGGCTGAACTGGAACCACAGGCTGTGTCACCATGACACCTGGAACCTGAACAACATGAACTCACTGCTCTGGAGTGTGGGCGGCGGGAGTCTGAGCGCTTCCATCGGTCTGTGAAGTAGCTGATGCAACCAGAATCAACCCCGCCTGAGGCAATGTACCAAACATGCTCAGGAATTGTGCTAAGGTCTCCTGAAGTCTGGGGGTAATAGCAGGTGCCTTCGGTACCTATCCCCCAACTGGAGCTACTAGCGGCTCCTCAACTGCTTCTCTGGTGGATGCTCTAGCTGCGGCGTGTGCTCCTCTTCGGCCTCTGCCTCTGCCCCTAGTGACATCTGCTCCGGGGGAAGCGCCATCAGTAACTTCAGCCCGTGTCCTCACCATCTGTAAGAGAATGGAATGATAAAAGCTTCAAACTTTGAGATCAATAAACTCGCACGACATAAGTGAAGGAAGTGAAAATGTCCTAATAGTTCCGTAGCCTCTCGATGATAAGTACAGATGTTTTTGTACCGATTTGCAAGAGACTACTAAACTCGCTTATGACTCGTAGCACCTATGAACCTAGATCTCTGATACCAACTTGTCACAACCCAATTCCCCCCTCCGTTGGGTATTGTGATGGCACCTAGTCTTAGGGACTAGGTAAGCTTAACATTAACCGAATAACAACAATAATTAAATAACATCTAACAATTTATGAAATAAAAACCGCTATAAAATTTACAATTCCAAAAACCGGTAGTACATGTCATAAGGTTTATAGAGTTTGTTACAATATTCTAAATACAACTATTTGAAATAAAGTAAACAGGGTGAATACAAATCAGAAGGTGACTCTAAAGCCTGCGAATGCAGTATCAGGTTTACCTTGAGTCTCCACAGCAACAATCCGCATAGCTAGCTAATGATCAGCTGACTTCGAAAATACCTGGATCAGCTCAAATATGTGCAGAAGTGCAGTATGAGCATACCACGGCAGTACCCATCAAGTATCAAGATTAACCTCAGTGTAGTAGTGACGAGGTACAGTCAAGACACCTACTGGACTAAATTACCTAAACAGGTATAAGTATAGGAACAACAGAGTATGGTATCTACACAAGGACTACGCGAAATGTAAAATAATACGGTAATTTCAGTAAGAACGAAAAACAACAACTATCAGCGGAATACCATAATAATGACACAGTAGATGTACGAAAACTCGATCTAAATCCGGTAATCACAAATAAATGAAAGGCAAAAAACAACTCAACAAAATGACAGCTTTCACACTGGGTTTTAGCCAATAATCTCCACGAGGTACTGAACCTCAGAATATTCACAGCTCACGGGTCGCAATTCCTGAACCCTAACACTTAGCATCCTGTGCTCTCATTACAATTTATAACCGCACTAATTACTCACGTGCCAAATAGAGCCATTCTCACATATAAGGCAAGTAAACAAGGGTGTGCATCTATACTTAACAATATCAAGAAAACCTCTTAACCAATAAGAGTGCTTAACTACGTGTATGCTTGTGCAAGTGTCCTAACATAGTTAATGCCAGCTTGTAAGTATAGAAAAAGAAATGGACATCACGTAGAATGTTTTCCCACAACTTTCCACAAGATAAAGCTCACACAGGTAAGTGTACCATTACACAAATATCAACAACAAGAATGCCCCCAGGCCATCACAAGTTATCACAAATCAATCCCTGAGACAGCTCACCTTGTCTCGCCACGTGTGCAATAGTAAAGTGAATGCCCGCCTTGTCTTGCCACACGTGCATAATAACGTACCCACCATGTCTCGCCACATGTGCAACCCACATATATATATAGACCGCCTTGTCACGCCGCATGTATAAATATCAATATTAACAAAAGCACGGCAGAAACCTCGTGCAACCCAATAACACTCGCACGGCAGAAACCTCGTGCATCACAATAACAACAACCGCACAGCAGAAACCTCGTGCACCATAACAACAAGTACAACATCAACAATGATAATAATACAAAGTAGGACGAATAAGTAAACTCAGAGATTCCAAAACTAAAAGAAATGGAGGAACTAATTCACAAGGAGTAGCCACAATCATTAATGCTAGTTATAATAAGAACAACTCAACAAGAAAGGAAATACTATGTAACAACGGCCCGCAATATACATTTCGACAACGAGTGAGATAACACAAGTCGAATAATTCCAAATAAGTACAAGTCAAGTAAAATATAGGATATCTAACTTCTTTTATGATTGGGCAATTAGGAAAGAGATACAAAAATTTTAGCTAAGAAGAAGCAACGGAAAGATAACCATAACCTCAATTAAGGCTAAACAATTACAGAAGAGATAGTAATAATTTCAAATAAAGATAAGCAGTTGGGGAAAAGATAACATGGCAACAGAAAGGTAACAATTTCAGTTAAGGCACATATGAATCGAATAAACAATAATAGTGAATCATGAAGCAATTAATTCTAATTAAGCAGGTAGAGGTGAAGCTAGTAATTATGAAGCATAATCATAACAAGAACAATTGCATATTCAGTGTATACAAGGGCCTAAGAACCCTAAAAGGTCAATTTTCCAAAAATAAGTCCGAGCACGTACATGTCACCTCGCGTACACGGACTACAATTAGTGTAGAAGACTCAAATCCTAAGGGGTAGTTCCCCCACACGAAGTTAGGCAAGATACTTACCTCAAAAAAGACAGATCGATACTCAAAAATGAACTTCTCAGGTGAAATGGCCTACGGACGGTTCAAATCTAACCAAAATAACTTCAAAGCACAAATAAAACTCATAAAAAACTATTCCGGATCATAAAGCCTCAATCTTTATCAAAATCTAAAAATCGACCTAAAAGTCGACCCTCGGGCCCGCACCTTGAAACCCAAGAAATTTCAAAAAACTCGAACACCCATTCTGATACGAGTTCAGCCATACTAAATCTATCAAGTTACGATACCAATTCGTCTCTCAAATCATGATTTTTCATTTTGAAAGTTTTCTTCAAAAATTCCCATTTTCCTCAACTCAAAACACAAATTAAATGATAAAAATAAAGATACAATCATGGAATAAAATAAATTCTAGGTGAAGAAGACTTACCCAATCGATTTTCTTGAAAACACCACAAAGAATCGCTCGAAACCGAGCTCCATAAATCAAAATATGATAAAAATGGCCTAACCCTCGATTTGGAAAATATATTCTGCTGCCCAGGTGATTATGCATCACGAACGCGGAAGAAGGATCACGATCGCAGAGAAGAAAAATGAGGGCTGCCAAGAAGACCCTTCGCGAACGTGAGTGAAGGGACGCGAACGCGAAGAACAAAGGACAGGAACCTACGCGAACGCGTAAGGGGACACGCGCCAGGGCCTGGTTTTCTACTATGAGAACGCAAGAAGGCAGTTGCGAAAACGAAGAAGGGAAAGGCAGAACTTCGCGAAAGCGAAGGATGAATGCGAATGCGAAGAAGAAATATTTCATCCTCTAAAGTAACACTACGCGAATGAGAGGACACGGACGCGAATGCAATGGAGGAAACCAGATGACAGAAAACAACAGTTTAAAAATAGAAGGAAATGGCCCGTAGCCTATCCGAAACTCACCCAAGGCCCCTGGGATCCCGTCTAAACATACCAACAAGTTCCATAACCTAAGACGGACTCGCTCGAGGTCTCAAATCATAGAAAACGATGCCGAAACTATAAATCGCACCATGAATCGAACTTATGAACTTTCAAATCTTCCAACTTCTAAAACTCGTACCGAACCCTATCAAATCAACCCGGAATGACGTCAAATTTTGCAAGCAAGTCCCAAATGACATAACGGAGCTTTTCCAACTCTCAGAATCGCATTCCGACCCCGATATCACCAAAGTCAACTCTTGGTCAAACCTCTCAACATTCAAAACATCAACTTTTCCAACTTTCGCCAAAATGCTCCAAATTACCCTACGGACCTCCAAATCCAAATCGGGTCGCACACCTAGGTCCAACAACACAATACGAAGCTGTTGGAATCATTCAAAACACATTCTGAAGCCATTTACACAAAAGTCAAAAATTCCGATCAACTCTTACCGCTTAAGCTTCCAAAACTAGAATCTTTCTTCCGATTTGACTCTGAATCATCCGGTAACTAAACTCGACCATGCACGCAAGTCAATACACAGAATACGAAGCTTCTCAAGACCTTATGCTGCCAAACAAGACTTAAATTCTCAAAATGACCGGCCATGTCGTTACATCTTCCCCCTCTTAAACAAACGTTCGTCCTCGAACGTGCCAAGAATCGCCTCGACATCTTCAAATCACTGAATGAACATATCCAACATACAACTGTGGGTGACCCCACATCACCCCAATGGACATAAGCCTGACGACACCATCTCAAATGTAATTTATCCTTTCTACCAACACCGATAAGCCTTAGAGTCAAAATTCTCTCCTTCCGTTCATCTCCAAAAGACCCGATTCTTAATCCATACCCTATATCAGTCTCAACCAGCTGCAACAACTCATGCCTACACCAACAAGGTATGACCACTCAACATGACACGCCACACATAGGCACATAATAACATTCTGATCACAATAGCTGCCCGTAATCAAAACCAACACTGGAAATTAGCCTCATATTCGTTAGAACCCTGTTTCAAACCTCCACAACATTGACAATGATGCAATAAACATGAAGACCTCTTAACTATACAGCCGAATCAAGAAGTCACAACTAACACCATCGGTCACACACCCCGCAAGCTAAAACTCAAGAAGCACAGAACAAAAAAATGACTGTATATGTAAAGAGAAACACATAAGAGAAATATCAAACAAGACCGACATGCACAACTCTCTATGAGTACCATCCTACAAATCAATTTAAAAGGAAAAATTAAAGTATATGAACAAATCACAAGGATCTCATCCTGATATAACTTCCTCTGCGGCACACATCCCGACTCAAACATATCAAATCATATGGAATCGCGAGGGTCTCACCCTCAACTCTGAATCACAAGTCGAATACACATCATACCAATTGAAATCTTCCACTAACTCAATTCTGCCAATAAAATCACAACACGTACTAATCTCTCACCCCGGTAGAGCATCAAATCAAAAATTATAACCAAATTACTCAGGAATCACATCAAACCTACCATAATAGACAACATGAATTCACTTCTAGCCTCGTAACTCTCAATAATAAATAAAAACAAATGATAGACACGGGCTGCCACTCATAGAATCTCCCAACAAGGGTAAACACATAAGCAGAGTACTAATTACGAAACTCACCCATAAATGAAGCAACCAATAAGGGAGCTCGCCCCGATAAGAAGAACCGAAACAAAATACGAGTGGTGCCCCTCTGTAACAAATTAAAAACATATCTGTATGGCATCATCTGGCGCAGCTCCCTCAAGCCTACTACATAAAACACATCAACGAGTCAGGTCTCCCCCTCTTGGGCGCCCTCTACTCGCCTACCCCGCTGTGACACATTTGTCCGGAGTCTAGGACAATATCTCACCATGTGGGTGGTATCTACACACTCAAAGCAACCCCTCTGCTGATGTGGTTGTGGGAACTGTGTGGTACGGGTTCTCTGAGACCCTTGAGTACCTGAAACACCCTGCGAAGCCTGAAGTGCAAGTTGAACTGGCTGACCCATAAAACCTCTACCATGCCGTACCCTGTCTCCAAAATAAGGACCAATAGATCTCTCCGGTCTACGAGGCCTCCTAGCCTGCCTGTCCTCTCTCTCTCCTGACCTCTCTCTCATGGCCCCGCCTGTTCTCTCTCTCCTGATCCCACATACCTTCCACTCGGCGAGCGATCCTTACCACCTGCTGAAACGAAACATATGACTCTAACTCCCGAGCCATGCTGAACTGAATATCATGTATGGGCCCCTCAATGAATCTACGGACATGCTCACTAATTATAGCGACCAAAGCAAGTGCATGTCAGGCCAAATCACTAAATCTAATGGCATACTCTGACACTAACATAGTGCCCTGGCGTAGCTGCTCAAACTCCATGTGCCATGCATCTCGAAGGGACTCAGGTACAAACTCTCTCAGGAACATCTCTTAAAATTGAACCTATGTAAGTGAAGCTGACTCGGCCGGGCTACCCAACGCATACGCCCGCCACCACTGATAAGCCGCTCTCCTGAGCTGGAACGTAACAAAAACAACCCCACTCGTCTCCACAATACCCATAGTACGAAGAATGCGGTGACACTCCTCCAAAAAACCCTGGGCATCGTCTGTCGCTAATCCACTGAATGTAGGAGGGTGGTACTTCTGTACCTCTCAAGTCTAAGTTGTTCTTCCTCAGACGCTGCTGCCCTAACCACAGGCTGAACTGGAACCACAGGTTGTGTCGCCATGACACTTGGAACCAGACCAACATGAACTCGCTGCTCTGGAGTTTGGGCGGCGGGAGTCTGAGCTCCTCCCCCGATCTGTGAAGTAGCTGGTGCAACCGGAATCAACCCCGCCTGAGCCAATGTACCAAACATGCTCAGGAACTATGCTAAGGTCTCCTGAAGTCCGGGGGTAACAGCAGGCGCCTCCTGTACCTGTCCCCTAACCGGAGCTACTAGTGACTCCTCAACTGCTACTCTGGTTGATGCTCTAGCTGCGACGCGTGCTCCTCTTCGGCCTTTGCCTCTGCACCTAGCGACATTTGATCCGGGGGCAGCGTCATCAGTAACTGCAGCTCGTGTCCTCACCATCTATGAGAGAATGGAATGATAAAAGCTTCAAACTTCGAGATCAATAAACTCGCACGATAGAAATGAAGGAAGTGAAACTGTCCTAATAGTTCCGTAGCCTCTCGAAGATAAGTACAGGCGTCTCCGTACCGATCCGCAAGACTCTACTAAACTCACTTATGACTCATAGCACTTATGAACCTAGAGCTCTGATACTAACTTGTCATGACTCAATTTGTCCACTATTGGGTGTTGTGATGGCACCTAGTCTTAGGGACTAGGTAAGCCTAACATTAACCAAATAACAACAATAATTAAATAACATCTAACAATTTATGAAATAAAAACAGCTATAAAATTTACAATTCCCAAAACCGGTAGTACAAGTCATAACCTCTACAGAGTTTGTTACAATTTTCTAAATACAATTATTTGAAATAAAGTAAACAGTGTAAATACAAATCAGAAGGTGACTCCGAAGCCTGCGAACGCAGCAGCAGGTTTACCTTGAGTCTCCACAGCAACAATCCGCACGACTGGCTAATGATCAACTGACTTCGAAAATACCTGGATCTGCACAAAAATGTGCAGAAGTGCAGTATGAGTTCACCATGGCGGTACCCAACAAGTATCAAGACTAACCTCAGTGGAGTAGTGACGAGGTACAGCTAAGACACCTACTGGACTAAATAACCTGAACAAGTATAAGTATAGGAACAACAAAGTATGATATCTACATAAAGACTACGCGAAATGGCAAATAATTCGGTAATTTCAGTAAGAAAGGAAAACAACAACTATCAGCGAAATACCATAATAATGACATAGTAGATGTACAGAAACACGATCTAAATACGATGATCACAAATAAATGAAAGGCAAATAATAACTCAACAAAACGACCGTTTTCACATCGGGTTTTAGCCAATAACCTCCACGAGGTACCGAACCTCAGAATATTCACAACTCACGGGTCCCAATTCCTGAACCCTAACACTTAGCATCTTGTGCTCTCATTACAATTTATAACCGCACTAATGACTCACGTGCCAAATAGAGCCATTCTCACATAGAAGGCAAGTAAACAAGGGTGTGCATCTATACTCAACAATATCAAGAAAACCTCTTAACCGATAAGAGTGCTTAACTACGTGTATGGTTGTGCAAGTATCCTAACATAGTTCATGCCAGCTAGTAAGTATAGGAAAAGAAATGGACAACACGTAGAATGTGTTCCCATAACTTTTCACAAGATAAAGCTCACACAAGCAAGTGTACCATTACACAAATATCAACAACAAGAATGCCCCTAGGCCATCACAAGTTATCACAAATCAATCCATTACCCAACCCACCTTGTCTCACCACGTGTGCAATAGTAAAGTGAATGCCCGCCTTGTCTCACCACACATGCATAATAATATTCCCACCTTGTCTCACCACATACGCAACCCACATATATATAGCCCGCCTTGTCACACCGCATGTGCAAATATCAATATTAACAATAGCACGGCAGAAACCTCGTGCAGTCCAATAACACTCACACGGTAGAAACCCCGTGCACCACAATAACATGTGCAACAACAACAATGACAATAATACAAGGGTATGGCGAATAAGTCAACTCAGAGATTCCAGAACTTAAAGAAATGGAGGAACTAATTCACAAGGAGTAGCCACAATCTGGAATGCTAGTCATAATAAGAACAACTCAACAAGAAAGGAAATACTATGTAACAACGGTCCGCAATATACATTTCCACAACGAGGGAGCTTACACAAGTCGAATAATTCCAAATAAGTACAAGTCAACTAAAATATAGGATATCTAACTTTTTTTAAGGTTGGGCAATTAGGAAAGAGATATAAAAAAATTCAGCTAAGAAGACACAACAAAAAGATAACCATAACCTCAATTAAGGCAAAACAATTACAGAAGAGATAATAATAATTTCAAATAAAGATAAGTAGCTAGGAAAATGATAACATGGCAATAGAAAGGTAACAATTTCAGTTAAGGCACATATGAATCAAATAAAAAATAAGAGTGAATCATGAAGTAATTAATTCTAATTAAGAAGGTAGAGGTGAAACTAGTAATTAAGAAGCGTAATCATAACAAGAGCAACTGCATATTCAGTGAATACACGGGCCTACGAACCCTAAAAGGCAAATTTTTCATAAATAAGTCCGAGCACGTACTCGTCACCTCGCGTACACGGACTACAATTGGCATAGAAGACTCAAATCCTAAGGGGTAGTTCCCCCACAAGAAGTTAGGCAAGATACTTACCTCAAAGAAGACAGACCGATACTCAAAAATGAACTTCATGGGTGAAATGGTCTTCGGACGGCTCAAATCTGTCACGACCCAACTCTATGTCTGGCCGTGATTGCGTCCAACACCGTTGTTGGACAAGCCAACAATGAACAACTTTGTGATTTCCCATTTTTCTTTATTAAGTAATTCCAACATTTAGCCTTACTTACATTTAAAGCATTTGATAAATAAAGGATTTTTAAGGCAAACAAACAAAAACTTCTAAAAGCAGTTATAACTATTGAATTACAACCCAAAAATCAAAGTGTACAAATATGTGCCAAGATATGGTGTCACAAGTGTATGGTCAACTAGTAGAATATACAAAAGATGACTATCCTACTATCCGAAACAGAATAGATAGATAAAAACAAAAGAGAAACTCCAGCATGCTGCTGAACGACTCAGAAGTGGCAGCTCATCGTAAAGTCTCGGTACAAGATCAGGTATGCGCGCGGGGTGGGTAACAAGATGTACCAGCCTCAGATGCTGTACAATTAAGTATAGAAGCGTAGTATGAGTACATAAACAATATGTACCCAGTAAATATCCCACCTAACCTCAAAAAAGTAGTGACGAGGGGTCGACTTGACAGTTACTAGGGCCAATAATAATGTAATTAAAGTGTTATGCTAAGCATAAATATCATGAATAATTCTGACAATTCAATAACAGGAAGAGATAAGTACTTCTTTCATAAATTTAAAATTTCAATTTCGGTCATATCATTTAACCACTTACATTTCAAGGCATTTAAGCAGTATAAATCACGGAGAGTTCCAAATAATTAACATGCGCAGTTATGCCGAGGTCGTACGGCCCGATCCAACAAAATATAAAAAACGTGCACTGCCGGAGGGTCGAACGACGCGAACCATAGATGCATCGATTTACTACCAAGGCGCTCGGCCCGATGCACAAATAACAATTATTTTCAAGAAAACACAAGTTTCTCATTTACAGTCAAGTATCTCATACAAAACTTCAAGTAAGTGAATTTAACTTATATAATTCTCTTATCAATTTCTATCATGACTAAGTGATTATATTAGCAAGTAAGCGCAAAAACATTCCAAGTATAGCATGATGCGGGTCCTAAACTATCCGGACGATAGCATAATAGTAGCTACGTACGGACTCTCGTCACCTCGTACGTACGTAGCCCCCATAATTAGTACAAACATTTATTTAATTAACTTATGGGGCTAATTCCCTCTTACAAGGTTAGAAAGGAGACTTACCTCGTCTCAAAGCCTACTTCCCAATTCAAGAATGCGCTCAAACCTCCAAATTTGAAGCCAAACGAATCGAAGCTAGTCAAACATTACATAAACTAATCAATCTATGCTCAAAAGTTCATAATTCCATCATTTAAGTGATTACCCAACCTAAATTGCAAGATTCCTAAAATTCACCCCGGGGCCCACATGCTCAGATTCCAGAAATTTTTAAAGAAAGTTGTTACCCATAACCTTAGGAACATAAATATATGATTTTTACTAAATTCCGTAACGAATTTCGTGGTTAAATCTCATTTGTATCAAAAACCTAGGTTTTCCATCTAACCCATGAATTCTATAAATTTACATGTTAAAATCTACCCATAATCTATGTATTCAACTCACATTAGGTAGGAATTACTTATCCTCAATAGCTAGGTTGAAATCTCTCTTTTTGAAGCTCTAAAATCGCCCAAATGTGTGAAAAATGGGAAAACAATGCCTAAGTCCCTTATTTAAAACAAGCTTCTGCCCAGCTGTGATGCCCTTCTTCGCGAACGCGGAAGAAGCCTCGCGTTCGCGAAGGCCTACGCTGACTGAGAATCGCGAACGTGATAGCTCTTTTACGAATGCGAAGAGAAAAGTTCACTGGCCCTCTTTAGCCCCATATCCCATGCGCGAACGCCAGTGGGGTTCGCGAACGCGAAGGCCTAGGCTCACAGGGCTTCGCGAACGTGTGAGCCTGACCGCGAATGCGATGGGGAAATTTTCCCACTTCCCCAAATCCTTCTTCGCGAATGCGATGGCCCTCTCATGAAAGCGAAAAAGGAAACCAGAACTGGAAAATCTTGTTTCTCAAATTTAGCTCCGGGCGGTCCGAAACACACCCGAACCCCTCAGGACCCCGTCCAAAGGCACCAACAATTCTGTAATCATAATACGTACCTACTCGAACTCTCGAAATGCGTAAAACAATAACAAATTCAAGAATTACACCCCAAAACCAAATTGGATCAAACTTTGAACTTCAAGTTTCTAAATCGATCTGAACGCGTCGAATCATACTTAGACTACTCGGATTGACACCAAATTTTACGTGTAAGTCTTAAATGACATTACGGAACTATTCCCGGTCTCGAAATTCCATTTGAACCTCGATATCACCAAAACCCGCTCCAAGCCAAATTTAAAGAACTTTTTAAAACTTTCAAGAACCAATTTTCACTATTAGGCGCCGAAACGCTCCCGGGTTATCCAAAACCCGATTCAAACATACGCCCAAGTCCAAAATCATCATACGAACCTATTGGAACCGTAAAATCCCTATTTCAAGGTCGTTTACTAAAAATGTTGACCGAAGTCAAACTTTGCCTTTTAAGCCAACCTTAAGGAACCAAGGGTTCCGATTCCAACCTAGACTCTTCCAAATCCCGAACCAACCATCCTCGCAAGTCATGAAACAGTAAAAGCATGTACGGGAAGTCTTTTTTTGGGGAACAGGGTGCTAGAAAGCAAAACGACCTGTCGGGTCGTTACATTCTCCACCTCTTAAACAAACGTTTGTCCTCGAACGGGTTTAGATTCATACCTGAAGTGCTGAATAACTATGGATATCTGCTCCGCATGTCCTCCTCGGACTCCCAGGTCGCCTCCTCGACTGGTTGCCCCCTCCACTGAATCTTTACCGTAGAAATCCTCTTGGATCTTAACTAGCGATCTTGTCTAGCAACAATGGCAACTGGCTCCTCCTCATAACCCAAGCTCTCATCAAGCTGAATAGTGCTGAAGTCTAACACATGTGACAGGTCGGCATGATATCTCCGGAGCATGGACACATGAAAACCTGGATGAACCCCTGATAGGCTGGGAGGTAAAGCAAGCTCATAAGCAACCCCCCCACCCCCAACTCGCCTCAACACCTCAAATGGGCCTATAAACCTTGGGCTCAACTTACCCTTCTTTACGAATCTCATAATACCCTTCATCGATGAGACTTTCAAGAGAACCTTCTCGCCTACCATAAATGATACATCACGCGCCTTCTGATCCGCGTAACTCTTCTGTCTGGACTGTGCTGTGCGAAGTCGCTCCTGAATCAACTTTACCTTTTCCAAGGCATCCTTTACCAGATCAGTACCATATAACCTAGCCTCGCCGGGCTCAAACCACCCGATGGGAGAACGACATCGCCGACCATATAAAGACTTAAATGGGGCCATCTCGATGCTGGACTGATAATTATTGTTGTAAGCAAACTCAGCCAAAGGCAAAAACTGATCCCACTATCCCCCAAAGTCAATCACACATGCTCTCAGCATGTCCTCCAATATCTTAATTATCCGCTCTGACTGCCCGTCGGTCTGTGGATGAAATGCTGTGCTGAGCTCTACACGGGTCCCCAACTCACTCAGTACGGCTCTGCAGAAATGTGAAATAAACTGAGGGCCTCTATCTGATATGATGGAAACAGGCACACCGTGCAACTGAACTATCTCCCTAATATAAATCTAGGCCAATTTATTTGAAGTATATGTAGTCACAACCGGAATGAAGTGTGCCGACTTGGTCAATCTGTTAACAATGACCTAAACTGTATCAAACTTCCGCAAGGTCCGCGGCAATCCAACTACGAAGTCCATAGTGATGCGCTCCCATTTACACTCAGGTATAGTCATCTGCTGAAGTAGGCCACCTGACCTTTGGTGCTCATACTTGACCTACTGTCAATTTAGACACCTAGCTACATACTCCACTATGTCTTTCTTCATCCGCTGCCACCAATAATGTTGTCTCAGGTCACGATACATCTTCGTAGCACCTAGATAAATAGAATACAGAGAACTGTGTGCATCCTCTAGAATCCTCTCCCTCAAGACATCGACATTAGGAACACATGGACGACCCTGGAGTCGCAGAACACCATCCCCGACAATAGAAACTTCTTTGGCACCACCCTGTAGTACTGTCTCTCTAAGAATTGCCAAGTGCGGATCATCTAACTATCGGGCCTTGATCTGCCCCAATAATAAAGATTGAGCAACAACACATGGAAGAACTCTGCTGGGCTCTGAAATATCCAACCTCACAAGTCTGTTAGCCAAAGACTGAATGTCCAAAGCTAGTGGCCTCTCCTCCGCTGAAATAAATGCCAAGCTACCCATACTCTCTGCATTCCTGCTTAAGGCATCCGCGATCACATTTGCCTTGCCCGGATGATAAAAATGGTGATTCCATAATCCTTCAGTAACTCGAGCTACCTACGCTGCCTCAAATTGAGATCCCTTTGCTTGAACAAATGTTGTAAGCTGCGATGTTCAGTATAAACCTCACATGACCCCGCAGATAATGCCTCAATTTCTGAAGAGCATGAACAATCACGGCTAACTCCAAATCGTGCACATGATAATTCTTCTCATAGGGCTTCAACTGACGTGAAGTGTATGCAATAGCTCGCCCCTCCTGCATCAATACACAACCCAAGCCAACGTGTGAAACATCGCAATACACAGTATACATCCCCGAACCGGAAGGCAACACTAAAATTGGTGCTGTAGTCAAGGTTGTCTTGAGCTTCTGAAAGATCTCCTCACAATCATCGGACCAATGAAACGGGGCACCCTTCTGGGTCAATCTAGTCAAAGGTGATGCAATGGATGAAAAGCCCTCCACAAACCGGCGATAATAGCCTGCTAACCCCAAGAAACTCGTTATCTCAGTCGCCGAAGTGGGACGAGGCTAACTTTGAACTGCCTCAATCTTCTTGGGATCCACTTTAATACCCTCTCCTGATACAACATGCCCCAAGAATGCCACAGACTCTAGCCAAAACTCACATTTGGAGAACTTAGCATATAGCTCATGTTCTCGCAATGTCTGAAGTACCACTCTCAAATGCTCCTCGTGCTCCCCCAGGCTACGTAAGTAAATCAAGATGTCATTAATGAAGACAATAACAAAAGAATCAATATAAGGCCTGAACACTCTGTTCATCAAATCCATGAACGTTGCTGGGGTATTAGTCAGGCCGAAGGACATCACTAGAAACTCATAATGACCATATGTGGTACGGAAGGCAGTCTTCGGAACATCTGAGTCCCAAATCTTCAACTGATGGTACCCCGATCTCAACTCGATCTTAGAAAACACCCTAGTACCCTGCAACTGGTCAAACAAATCATCGATACGTGGCAGCGGGTACTTGTTCTTAATGGTAACTTTGTTCAACTGGCGGTAATCAATGCACATCCGCATAGTCCCATCTTTCTTCTTCACAAATAACACTGGTGCTCCCCAAGGTGATACACTTGGTCTAACAAACCCCTTTGCTAATAACTCCTCAAGCTGCTCCTTCAGCTCTTTCAACTCTTCCGGAGCCATACGGTATGGTGGGATAGATATAGGATGGGTACCTGGAGCCAAATCAATATAGAAATCAATATCACGATCTGGCGGCATGCCTGGAAGGTCAGAAAGAAACACATCGGCGAACTCCCGGACTACTGGCACTGAATCAATCATTGGAGACTTTACGGTGGTATCCCGAACATAAGCTAGATAATCCAAACAACCCTTCTCGACCATATGTCGAGCCTTTAAAAAATAGATGACCCGATTAGCTGTACTAACCGAGGAGCCCTTCCACTCCAATCTCGGTAATTCTGGCATCGCTATGGTAATAGTGTTGGCATGACAATCAAGGATGGCATGATATGGGGATAACCAGCCCATGCCTAGGATGACCTCAAAGTCGATCATATCAAGCAATAGAAGGTCCGCCCTAGTCTCGTAACCACAAAATGTGACCACACAAGATCGGTAGCTCCAATCCACAACCATAGAATCGCCCAAAGGAGTGGACACATAAACAGGAGTACCCAAGGACTCACGAGGAATATACAGAAAATGAGCAAACAGAGATGACACATATGAATAGGTAGACCCTAGATCAAATAATACTGAAACATCCCTACGGCATACAGAAATAATACCTGTGATTATGGCATTTGAGGCCAATGCATCTGGTCTGACCGGAAAAGCATAGAATCTAGCTGGAGTGTTGGCGGGCTGGCCCCCGCCTGACTGAACAGTAGCTGACTAGCCTCCCCCTGCCTGACTTCCACCTCTAGGACGGCCCCTACCAGCCTGCCCTCCACCTTTGGGCGGCCGGACAGCCAGTGGTGAGATCATGGGCTGCTGGCCCTGCCTTACCCCGAAGCCTGGGGCAGAATCTCCTCATGTGACCGAGATCTTCGCACTTGAAACACCCCCTCAGTGCGGTTATTTATTGCCCTGATGTCTGCCCCTGATGGCATGTCGACCCACTGGATGAAGCCTGAATAGCCGGTGGGCGGTATGAACTCTCCGGCATGGCACTAAAATAGGAGCTGGAAGAACCCTGGTGACCTGAGTACCCACTGGAAGAACCCTGGAGGGCTGGTGGGCGGTAAGAACTCTCTGGCATGGCACTGAAATAGGGGCACGCTGGAGCACCTCGAGGAGGTGGTGGTGATGAATATGGGTTCCTGCTAGGCTGACCCCTTCCAAACTAACCTCAGCCCCTAGCCGGGGAACCTCTAAACTCTCCAGAGAAACGGGCCCTCTTGTCCTGCTGCATCTGCTCTCTCCCCCTCTGACGATAGCCCTCAATCCTCCGAGCAATCTCCACTACCAGCTGATAAGAAGTCCCCATCTCAACCTCTTGGGCCACATTGGCCCTAATACCAGAGTGCAGCCCCACAACAAACCTCTGCACTCTCTCTACATCCGTAGGAAGTATCATAAGTGCATGGCGAGACAACTCAAAAAACTTTGCCTCATAGTCGGTCACTGACATCTGACCCTGCTCAAGCTGCTCAAACTGATACCGTAACTCTTCCCTCTCGGAGGGTGGAATATACCTATCCAGGAAAAGTTGTGTGAACTAGCTCCAAGTCATGGGAGGAGAACCCGCTAGTCTGCCAAGAAGATAAGACTGCCACCATCTACGGGCCCTGCCCTCCAGCTGGAAAGTAGTGAAGTCAACCCCATGAGACTCCAGTATCCTCATATTGTGCAGTCTGTCCCTGCACCTATCAATGAAATCCTGGGCATCCTCATGACGCTCGCCTCCGAAGACAGGAGGGTGTAACCTAGTCCATCTATCCAATAACTTCTGCGGATCGCCATCCGTAGCCGGTCTAGGCTCAAGTGCAGCCGCTGCAACTGGCTGGGTTCCACCCACAAGTAGTGCACCCGGACTCTGATATACCGCAGCTGCGTACCCAGGAGCCTGAGTAGTAGGGGTCTGTGCTCGCCCTCCTGCCTGAGATGTGGCTGGGTCCGTTGGAAATAAACTAGCCTGAGTCATGGTGTCCATGAACCACATCATACGACCCATGACCTCCTGAAAGCCCGGTGCTATCATGAAATCTACCGTGGCTGGCTCTGCGGTAGGCGCCTCGCCCTGCTCCTCAATAATGGGATCCTCCACTGGATCCATTGGTGGTGCTATTGGGGCAGCTCTGGGATGCCCTCATCCCCTACCTCGGGCCGGTTCCCTCCACCGGCCTCTGCCTCGGCCTCTAGCAATGGGGGGAGCAACTCATCCCGAGTCTGGAACGTCCGCCGTACGCGTCCTCACCATCTGTGAGAGAATAGAAGAAGGAAATTTAGTATACCATCAATTGCATGATAGGAGATTAATAATGAGTAGTTTCCTAACACCCCATAGCCTCTCGAAGATAAGTACGGACGTCTCTGCACCGATCCGCAAGACTTTACTAGGCCTGCCCATAACTTGTGAGACCCACATGAACCTAGTGCTCTGACACCATATTGTCACGACCCAATTCCATGTCAGGCCATGATGGCGTCCAACACCGTTGTTGAACAAGCCAATAGTGAACAACTTTGTGATTTCCTATTTTTTCTTATTAAGCAATTCCAACATTTATCTTTACTTACATTTTAAGCATTTGATAAATAAAGGAGTTTTAAGACAAACAAACGGAATCATCTAAAAGCAGTTATAACTATTGAATTACAACCCAAAAATCAAAGTCTACTATTACGTACCAAGATCTGGTGTCCCAAGTGTGTGGGCAACTAGTAGAATATACAAAAGATGACTATCCTACTATCTGAAATAGAATAGACAGATAAAAATAAAAGA
Source organism: Nicotiana tabacum (assembly GCF_000715075.1). Taxonomy (NCBI): domain Eukaryota; kingdom Viridiplantae; phylum Streptophyta; class Magnoliopsida; order Solanales; family Solanaceae; genus Nicotiana; species Nicotiana tabacum. The sequence continues at coordinate 36,843,001 of NC_134091.1, forward strand.
GAAACTCTGGCATTTTGTTGAACGGCTCAGAAGGGGCAGCTCACCGTGAAGTCTCGGTCCAAGATTAGGTATGCGCGCCGGGCGGGTAACTAGATGCACCAGCCCCAGATCTTGTACAATTAAGTACAGAAGCGTAGTATGAGTACATAAACAATATGTATCCAGTACATATCCCGCCTAACCTCGAAAAAGTAGTGACGAGGGGTCGACTTGACACTTACTAGGGCCGATAATAATGTAATTAAAGTGTTATGCTAAGTATAGATATCATGAATAATTCTGGCAGTTGAATAACAGGAAGAGATAACTACTTCTTTCATAAATTTAAATTTTCAATTTCGGTCATATCATTTAACCACTTACATTTCAAGGCATTTAAGCAGTATAAATCACGGAGAGTTCCAAATAATTAACATGCGCAATTATGTCGAGGTCGTACGGCCCGATCCAATAAAATATTTAAACTGTGCACTGCCAGAGGGTCGAACGACGCGAACCATAGATGCATCTATTTACTATCGAGGTGCTCGGCCCGATCCACAAATAACAATTATTTTCAAGAAAACACAAGTTTCTCATTTACAGTCAAGTATGTCATACAAACCTTCAAGTAAGTGAATTTAACTTATATAATTATTTTATCAATTTCTATCATGACTAAGTGATTATATTAGCAAGTAAGGGCACAAACATTCCAAGTATAGCATGATACGGGTCCTAAACTACCTGGACAATAACATAATAGTAGCTACGTACGGACTCTCGTCACCTCGTACGTACGTAGCCCCCACAATTAGGTACAAATATTTATTTAATTCACCTATGGGGTTAATTCCCTCTTACAAGGTTAGAAAGGAGACTTACCTCGTCTCAAAGCCTACTTCCCAATTCAAGAACGTGCTCAAACCTCCAAATTTGACTTCAAACGGCTCGAAGCTAGTCAAACATTACATAAATTAATCAATCTATGCTCAAAAGTTCATAATTCCACCATTTAAGTGATTACCCAACCTAAATTTCAAGATTACTAAAATTCACCCAAGGCCCACATTGTCGGATTTTGGAAATCTTTAAAGAAAGTTGTTACCCATAACCTTAGGAACATAAATATATAATTTTTATTAAATTCCATAACAAATTTCGTGATTAAATCTCATTTTTATCAAAAACCTAGGTTTTCCATCTAACCCATGAATTCTACAAATTTACATGTTAAAATCTACCCATAATCTATGTATTAAACTCACATTAGGTAGGAATTACTTACCCTCAATAGCTAGGTTGAAATCTTCCTTTTTGAAGCTATAAAATTGCCCCAGTGTGTGAAAAATGGGAGGAAAATGCCTAAGTCCCGTATTTAAAACAAGCTTCTGCCCAGCTGTGATGCCCTTCTTCGCGAATGTGGAAGAAGCCCTGCATTCGCGAAGGCCTATGCTGATTGAGCATCGCGAACGCGATAGCTCTTTTGAGAACGTGAAGAAAAAAGTTCACTGGCCCTCTCTAGCCCTATTTCCCCTACGCGAACGCGAGTGGGGTTAGCGAACACGAAGGCCTAGGCTCACATGGCTTCGCGAATGCGTAAGCCTGACCGCGAACGCGATGGGGAAATTTGCCCACTGCCCCAAATCCTTCTTCACGAATGCGATGGCCCTCTCGCGAACACGAATAAGGAAACAAGAACTGGAAAATCTGGTTTCTCAGATTTAGCTCTGCGCGGTATGAAACACACCCAAGCCCCTCTGGGCCCCGTCCAAAGGCACCAACAAGTCTGTAATCATAATACGGACCTACTCGAACTCTCGAAACGCATAAAACAACAACAAATTCAAGAATCACACCCCAAAACCAAATTGGATCAAATTTTGAACTTTAAGTTTCTAAATCGATCCGAACGCGTCGAATCATACTTAGACTACTCGGATTGACACCAAATTTTACGTGCAAGTCTTAAATGACATTACAGAACTATTCCCGGTCTCAAAATTCCATTTGGACCTCGATATCACCAAAACTCACTCCAAGCCAAATTAAAAGAACTTTTTAAAACTTATAAGAACCAACTTTCACTATTAGGCATCGAAATGCTCCCGGGTCATCCAGAACCCGATTTGAACATACACCCAAGTCCGAAATCATCATAAGAACCTATTAAACCCGTCAAATCCTGATTCCGAGGTCGTTTACTAAAAATATTGACCGAAGTCAAACTTGGCCTTTTAAGCCAACCTTAAGGAACTAAGGGTTCTGATTCCAACCTAGACTCTTCCAAATCCCGAACCAACCATCTGCGCAAGTCATGAAACAGTAAAAGAATGTACCAGAAGTCTTATTTAGGGGAACGGGGTACTAGAAAGCAAAACGACCAGTTGGGTCGTTACAAAATCTAACAAAAATAACTTCAAAGCACAAATAAAACTCATAAGAAACTATTTTGGATCATAAAGCCTCAATCTTTATCAAAATCTAAAAATTGACCCAAAGTCGAACCCTAGGCCCGCACCTCGAAACCCGACAAATTTTACAAAACCCGAACACCCATTATGATACGAGTTCAACCATACTAAAATTATCAAATTCTGATACCAATTCGTCCCTTAAATCATGATTTTTCATTTTGAAAGGTTTCTTCAAAAATCCCCATTTTCCTCAACTCAAAACACAAATTAAATGATAAAAATAAAGATAAATCATAGAATATAATAAATTCTAGGTGAAGAACACTTAGCCAATCGATTTGCTTGAAAAACCTACAAAGAATCGCTCAAAACCAAGATCCACAAGTCAAGATATGATAAAAATGGTCTAATCCTCGATTTGGAAAATATATTCTGCTGCCCAGGTGATTATGCATCGCAAACGGGGAAGAAGTATCGCGTTCGCGGAGAAGAAAAATGAGGGCTGCCAAGAAGACCCTTCGCGAAAGCGTAAGGGGACATGCGAACGCAAAGAACAAGGGACAGGAACCTACGCGAACGTGTAAGGGGACACGCGAAGTGTAAATGATCACCAGTTCCCAGGGCCTGGTATCTACTATGCGAACGCAAGAAGGCAGCTGCGAACGCGAAGAAGGGAAAGGCAGAACTTCACGAACGCGAGAATATGAATGCGAATGCGAAGAAGAAATATTTCATCTTCTCAAGTAGCACTACGCGAACGCGAGGAAATAGACGTGAATGCGGTGGAGGAAACCAGATGACAGAAAACAGCAGTCCAAAAATAGAAGAAAATGGCTTGTAGCCCATCCGAAACTCACCCGAGGCCCCAGGGACCCCGTCTAAACATACCAACAAGTTCCATAACCTAACACGGACTCGCTCGAGGTCTGAAATTACATCAAATGACGCCGAAACTACAAATCGCACCATGAATCGAACTTATAAACTTTCAAATCTTTCAACTTCTAAAACTCGCGTCGAACCCTATCAAATCAACCTGGAATGACGTCAAATTTTGCAGGCAATTCCCAAATGACATAACGGAGTTGTTCTAACTCTTGGAATTGCATTCCGACCCCGATATACCAAAGTCAACTCTTGGTCAAACCTCTCAACCTTCAAAACTTCAACTTTTCCAACTTTCACCGAAATACTCCAAATTACCCTACGGACCTCCAAATCCAAATCTGGACGCACGCCTAAGTCCAACACCACCATATGAAGTTGTTGGAATCATTCAAAACACATTCTGGAGCCGTTTACACAAAAGTCAAAAATTTCGGTCAACTCTTACCGCTTAAGCTTACAAAACTAGAATCCTTCTTCCGATTTGACTCTGAATCATCCTGTAACTGAACTCAACCACGCACGCAAGTCAATACATATAATACGAAGCTGCTCAAGACCTTATGCTACCGAGCGGGACTTAAATTTTAAAAATGACCGGCCGGGTCGTTACACTTTTATTATCATTAGTATTGATTTAATTTTGGTTTAGAATTTATTTGAGTTACTAACATTTATGGACTATAAAATTTATTGGAGCATCCAAAAATTATATGTCCAAGCTTGAAATAATACGTTAAAAAATAAAATTATGAAAAAGCATAAAAAATATTTATAAACTACACTACAATAAATATTTTTATGTATTAAATATATTTAAAACTTTTATACATATAATGTCGGGTTGGTTTGGTTTCGGTTTGACTTTTCTTAGTTAAAATCAAACCAAACCAAATATCGTCGGGTTTGTTTTCCAACACCAAACCAATCAAACCCAACCATAGTCCATTTGTTTTCTCGGTTTGACTCAGATTATCGGGTTGGTGCGGTTTGTCGGATTCATTTGTACACCCCTAGTCATCGGAAAGAATGATATGCATAAAGGTAAAATAAATGTCTGCCATCTAGTAGAATTCAATAAAGAATATTCTATAACATCAAGTGCATAATCCGTTACAGAAAATATGACATTCACCGCCCATCGTTACACATTCTTCAGTGGCTCTCATAATTGTCATTTAAGAGGAGCTTGATCCTAGGACCTTGTTTCCTAGGTGTAACTATAAATAGTGAGTTCAATTATCATTGAAAGGGGACGGATTTTCTAACAAGCATACACTATATTCTATCAAAAGCTATATAACATTTGACTTTCTTGCTTGTTTATATTGTCCTTACTGCCTCCGGAAGCTCGCATCCGGGACTAAGATATCTGCTTTTTTACTTCAATTTCAAGGCTAAGTCTTACATTTCTATCCAATTCATCTATTAATTTTGGATCAAATCGATTCACCTGTCCATAAACCACATATAAATTCAATTGTATCATTTTATGGGTAAACAGTTTGGCGCCCACCGTGGGGCTTAGACAGTCGTGTAATCGACAACATATACAACGTTGAGGCCCAAGGAAATCAGTCTCAACATGAAGATTCCATCAGTGATACCCGCAACTAAGGAAACGAGGCCACAATGGTTCACGTTGGGCAATATCCACGACACATTCGAGAGGCAACCCCCGACGATGTTGAAGATAAGCACGTTATTGAAACAGTAAAGATCCTGAAGGAACAATAATGGGCTATCTCTTGCGGCAAGATCAGGTAATGACAGAATTAAAACAGGCCTTGTCGGGTGCTTCCAACAATGCGAATGGACAAGGTGCAATTCCTCCCGGTGCTCCCGCAAATCAAATAACGCAAAGGGTCGATAACAACACCCCAAGGGGCGAAGTCGGCTTTGACATGGCCGGGGGGAACGGTGGCAGACCCGGTAACAACAATGAGAATGATCCATTTAAAACCGAACTAATGCGGTTTATAGGGAAATAAATGCCCGAATGGATCAAATTCCGGGAGCACCACCAGTGCTAAAAAGGTCGGACTCAAAAAAGTACACACAATTGATGTTCAAACCATGCGCGGTATCAGAATTGAATCCGAAGCGGTTTAAAATACCAGACGTTCCGAATTATGATGGGACTTTAGACCTTCAGGAGCATATCACCACCTATACAATGGCGGTGAAGGGGAAAGATTTGGCTCCCCACGAGATTGAGTCAGTCTTACTGAAGAAATTCTGAGAGACATTAACGAAGGGAGCCCTAATATGGTATTCGCTCTTGCCCCAGCACTTCATAGACTCCTTTGAGATGCTCGCAGACTCTTTCATCAAGGCCCATACCGGGGCCAAAAAGGTACATGCCCGAAAGGCCGATATATTCAGGATTGCACAAGGAGAGTCCGAGTTGTTGCGATAGTTTGTGACTAGATTCCAGAAGGAAAGAATATTGCTAATGGCCATACCAGACGAATGGGCAGATGAAGCATTCACCAAAGGTCTGAATCCGAGAAGTTCCGACGCTTGTCGGAGTTGAAAGAAAGTTTGCTCGAGTTCCATGCAACAATATGGGCAGATGTTCACAACCGATATGATTCAAAGATAATAATTGAGGATGATCAGCTTGGTTTCTAGCATCAACCAAAGGTCGAGCCCGAGAGAAGAATAAAGAGAAGTCAAGAGATGACTTCGACGCGGATCTACGATTTTCAAGAGGTCGATTTTTACCCTATGAACGGGCCGATAGATGCGGCAGAGTTTTTTGATCGGCGGATAGATTCACTACCGATAGGAGAGCTGATCATGGCCGGAACAACAGGTCATTGCATGACAAGGAGGCATTGGGTTCTCGTGATTCCTCTTATCCTAGGTTTTCTAAGTACAACTTTAACATTAGCGTAGTGGAGCTGATGTCGGCTATGAGGAAATATCAAAGAGGCACGGTTCCCGAAGTCGATGAGATCTGATCCCAGTCAAAGGGATCTGAATTTGTGGTGCAAATATCATGGGACCAATGATCACCGGACACGGGACTATCAGCATTTGCGTGAGGAGGTGGCGACATTGCTAAAGAACGGTCATCTCAGAGAATTTTTAAGTGACCGGGCTAAAACAAACTACGGTCGTACTCTAATACCTTCAAAAGTAGGAGAAGGTCCCCCACGCGTGATGATCAATATGATTTTCTGGGGGAACGAGACTAACGGGGTTACATTCTAGGCGGTAAAAAAAATGAAAGTGTTAGTGACCCACAGCAAGAGACTCCGGGAAGTCGCTGAAGAAGACATTACTTTCACGGAGGAAGATGTAGATGGATTGTTGCTACCGCATAACGATGCATTGGTAATTTCTTCAAATGTCTTAGATTTTAAAATTAAACGTGTTCTGGTGGACCCAGAAAGCTCAACCAACATTATACAATGGAGGGTGTTGGAGAAAGCCAATCTCATCAGAAGCATCATTTCGGCCACAAAACTCCTTGCCGGGTTTAACCTAGCAAGTGTGACAACCCAAGGGGAGATCTTATTGCCCACGAATGCCGAGGGGGCGATGAAGAAGGCCCTTTTAGAGGTGGTGGACGGCGACATGGGCTACAATATTATTCTGGGTAGACCGTGGGTGCACGAGATAAAAGTTGTGCCATCAACATATCACCAATTACTAAAATTCCCAACTCCCGAAGGAATTAAACAAATAAGAGGCTATCAAACGGCAACAAGGGAGATGAATACAATATCAATTTCCAGTAGCAAAGGGAAGGAGCATACGGCATAGCAATTACAGGAACCGATGCCTACTCCCGAGCCGAGCAAAATTAACCGAGGGGAGGAGGAGTTGGAATCCTATCAGGTACCAAGATATTTTTAGGTACCAGAAGAAACGGATGCAACAAAATCCACAGCGGAAGATCTTGAACAAGTCGCATTGTTCGAAAAATTCTTGGAGAGGAAGTTTCACTTTGGGACAGGACTACATCCCGAACTCAGGTATGGATTTATTGGATTTCTTAGACTTAATGCCAATTATTTTGCGTGGTCACATGCAGATATGACAGGTATCCCGCCGGAAGTGGCTGTGCACAAACTAAACATGGATCCCAACAATCCTCCGGTGAGACAGAAAAAATGTCATATTGTCGAGGTCAGGAAAAAGTTCGTCAAGGAAGAGGTAACTCGCTTGCTTGATATTGGTTCAATCCGAGAGGTAAAGTATCCTGACTGGTTAGCTAATGTAGTAGTCATTCCAAAGAAGAATAATAAGTTTCGCATGTGCGTAGACTATAAGGATTTAAATAAGGCGTGCCCAAAAGACTCGTTCCCATTGCCAAACATTGATCAAATTATTGATGTGATGGTCGGGCACGAGTTAATGAGTTTTATCGATGCTTACTTCAGGTACAACCCAAAAAAGATGAACCCGGAAGATCGGGAAAAAACTTCGTTCATCACGAACATCGGCACATATTGTTATTTGTTACAATGTGATGCCCTTTCGGGCTAACAAATGCTGGAGCCACTTATCAACGGCTCGTAAACAAAATGTTTGAGAAACAAATAGGGAAAACTATGGAAGTTTACATAGATGATATGCTTGTTAAGTCTTTGAAAGCAAGTGATCATCTTAGACACTTGCAAGAAACTTTTGACATCTTAAGGAAGCATAATATGAAGCTTAACCCCGAGAATTGTGCATTCAAGGTCAGGTCCGGTAAGTTCCTGGGATTCCTGGTGTCAATAAGGGGATTGAGGTTAACCCCGGTAAAATCAAAGCCATCGAAGACATCCCGGGACCAGCTATCAAGCGTAAAAGAGGTTCAAAAGCTAACGGGGAGACTGGCCTCTTTGAGCAGATTCATTTCCCGATCTTCAAAAAAATGCCATCATTTCTTTGCACTCATCCAAAAGAAGAATAACTTTGAATGGAAATTGCTATATCAGTAGGCTTTGAAGGATCTAAAAAGGTATTTGTCAAGTCCTCTGTTACTGTCAAAACTGGAGGAAGGCGAAAACCTACTGATCTACTTAGCAGTTTTGGAGGTAGCGGTAAGTGCCGTTTTAGTCCGCGAAGACGAAGGTACGTAAACCCCTATTTATTATGTATGTAAAATTTTGATGGGAGCAGAAATTCACTACCCACATCTGAAAAAATTGGCCTTAGCCCTCGTAGTCGCCGCTCGAAAGCTAAGGCCTTATTTCTAATGTCACCTGATAGCTGAGGTGACCACTTTTTCCCTGCGGAATATTCTTCATAAACCTGCACTCTCAGGTAGGCTGGCCAAGTGGGCCGTCGAAATAAGCAAATTTGACATAGAATATAAACTCATGACTGCAATTAAGTCGCAGGTTTTGGCCGACTTTATGGCCGATTTCAGTTCGGGACTATTACATTTGGCTACCAAAGAAGCAGTGTTGGTGTCAGAATCGACATCAGGAGTTTGGACCCTATTCACTGACAAGCGCAAAACACCACTTTAATTATGCTCGCTAGACAATGATAGTAAAGTATAATATCGTATCCATAGGGATTAGAGTTAAACATTATTTTCATAGTTTCTAGCTTGATCGCTATCCAGGAAAATCAACAATTGAGGTTTATGTGAGTAATAACTAAAATTAACTAAGAATATAAAGCTATTGACTAATGAAAAATCGCAACAAAAGTAAGCAAGGAAGTTATCAGTGGGAGGAAATAGGGATTGATAGGATAGGTGCAAGATAATTGTTTGGGATCTAACTTTAAATAATTCACTTATAATGTTTGAGTAAGTCTATATAATTCACTCAATTATTAGTTCATACGTTTAGTATAAACTCCTCTCTCGATTAAGTCTCAACCTCACAAGATGAACCAATTTAAGCACGTGAAGATATGCAAGAATGCGTAGTGGATTGGTCTTTAGGAGAACCTTTCTCGATTATCCTCATAACTAGGTTTAATCAATTATTCAACTAGCCTATTTCAATTACTAAGAAGAATTAATGAACTCAACCAACAATATAATGCAAAGATATTACAAGTTATGCCTCTCTCGATTACATGAACAAGTGAATATAGATACAACATCATCCAAAACGATTCAATACATAAAACTAGAGTTATAATCCACAAACAAATATCAATACACCAGATCCATCAAACCCAAAAGAGAACTACTCCATAGATATGGAGTAATTCATCACAAATATGTTTAAAGTAAAAAACGATCCAAACTCGGGTCTTGAGTGAGGATTGGATGATGAACTCCTTGTGCTTTTGCTTCTCCAACTCCTCCATAGACTCCTTAGATCTAATATATGTCAAAAGTGCAGAAAATAATGTTTTTCCATGTATTTATACCAAGTAGGGTCAGGCCCAAACGAAATCACATTTTCCTACGCGAAATAGGACAATTACTTCGTAAAAGTTACATAGGCGCGATGCATGGGGCGACGTGCCATGTGGGGCATTAGTGGGGAAATTCAGAGAGCTAGTTCTGACAATGCGCCACATTAGTGATGTTTTCTCAGAGTACGGAAATTTCCTCGCTTTTTGATATCTAGATGCGGTTTTTGACCCCCAAACGTGATCCCGGCTTTATCACTTGGGCTTTTACTCAGACTTCAAAGCTCCATATAGCTCGAGTTCATTCCATACATCTACATAGCTAAGAATCACTCCTACAAGGCATAAAATACATGATAAGTGCAAAACACTAGCAATTAAAGCTCAAACACAATAAAAGTACAGTAAATTAGAGTGCAATAAGCGACTAAAATACGATATTATAGCCTACCATCATTCACGGATAGATCTTCCAACGAGAAGGGGTCCGGTCTAGGCATAGTACTAACCATGCCTTCGGGAGAAACCCTAAGGCAGGCCATAAGAACTGTTCCTCTGACTAACAATGAAGCGGAGTATGAAGCTTTGATTGCAGGGCTCGAATTGGCCCAGGGATTGGTCTCCGAGGTTAAAGAAATCAAATGCGACTCCCAACTGGTAGTAAATCAAATCTACGGGATCTTTGAAGCCAAAAAGGAATGCATGCAACAATACATACCGAAAGTCCAGGCTCTACTCACTCAGTTCCGGGAGTGGTCATTTACGCATATCCTAAGTGAAGAGAATGCAGAAGCAGATAAACTAGCTAACCTTGGATCGTCTACGGAAATGAAAGGATTGGACTCTGGTATGGTCGTACAGCTTATGCATTCGGTGCTGGACGCAAATAGCTATTACGAGGTAAACATGACTAGTTTGGTCTGAGACTAGAGAAACAAGATTATTGACTATCTCGAGCACGGGAAATTGCCTGAAGATCCTAAGTCATCTCGGGCACTACGCACTAAAACAGCTCGATACAGCTTCTAAAGGGTCAATTGTACAGAAGATCTTTCCAAGGCCCGTTGGCCTGATGTTTGGGAGCCTCCGAATCTAATTATGTTATGGGAGAAGTCCACGAAGGGATTTGCAGATACTATTGGCCCCGGATGGAACAAGACGTCAAACCTTATGTTAAAAAATGTGAGAAATATCAACGCTATGCACTGTTGGTACATCAACCGGTGGAGCCATTGCACTCAGTTTTGTCACCATGGCCGTTCATGAAATGGGGAATAGATATCTTCGGACCACTGCCACCGGCCCTCGGTAAGGTATGATTTATTTTGATTTTAACTGACTATTTTTCTAAGTGGGTTGAAGCAGCTCCTTATCGGAAGATCGGCGAACGTGAAGTGATAGATTTCTTATGGGAGAACATAATTTGCAGATTTGGGATACCAAAAGAGATAGCCTGCGACAACGAGCTACAATTTATAGGGCAAAGGTCACAAAGTTCCTTGAAGATTTGAAAATCATGAGGATCACATAATCATCCTATCATCTGAGCGCAAACGGCCAAGCAGAAGCAACGAACAAGGTGATTATACAAAGACTCAAAAAGAGATTAGAAACAGCTAAAGGTAAATGGATCGAAGAGCTGCCAGGTGTACTATGGGCATATCGAACAACGGCCAAATCGAGCACAGGGAGACTCATTTCTCTCTTGTGCACGGGGCAGAAGCCCTGATCCCGGTGGAAGTAGGAGGACCTACCTTGAGGTATTTTCGGGGAAATGAAGAAGTGAATAACGAAGTAATGTTAGTCAATTTGGAGTTGCTCGATGAATGCAGGGACTTGGCGCATATAAGGATGGCAACCCAAAAGCAGATAACAGAGAGATATTACAATCGAAGAGTCAACCTCCGTTATTTCAAAGTAGGAGACTTGGTTTTTAGGAAAGTAACTCAGAACACCTGGGAGCTCAATGCGGGGAAGTTAGGTCTAACATGGGAAGGCCCCTACCGGGTTTCAACTGCCACCGGGAAAGGGTCATATGAGTTAGAAAATCACAATGGAGAAAAGTTTCCAAGCAACTTGAATGTGGCGCACCTCAAGAGATACTATTTTTGATGAACCTCGTTTGTACTGAAAGTATGTGCTGCACTTTTTTCCCTTTGTCCAGTTTTGGTCCTAATTGGGTTATTCTGGCAAGGTTTTTAATGAGATAGAAACGGAAAGCAAACTACAAAGGAAGCCTCATCAGCAGTAATAAGACCTTCAAATAACATGACACACAAGCAAAGAACCACTGTAGGGCGGTTAGATAGTATTTTGCTTGATAGCAAAGTTCCTACTGGGAAGTAAAGTTTGTTGTCGAATAGAGATTACCCGACCGTTCACAAGTGCATGCCATTGGGGGATTGTTAGATAATCTTTGGCTCGATAGCATAAATTCCTAAGGGGAAGTGAAGTTTGCTATCGAACTGAAGATTATCTAGCAATGCACTCATGGAATTCTCGAAGATGTGAAACTTCCAGTGTTCAAATTTGCATTCTCCGCATTCGAACAGTGGGGGGAATGATATGAGGATACGGTAACAATGACTGCCACTTCGACCGAAATCCGAAACCTAGAAACATAGTTTTATCATCCGAAACCTAGAAACATAAGTTGTACAAGTTAGCCACAAGAAATGGCAATTTCTTTTTAGCACAACGAATGCATATGTACTTTTGAAAATGGAAGGAATAAAGTAAAGTTCTTTTACTTCTGTCTTGTTTCTTGTCTGAACGATGAATTGATTGTATCAATTAAAATTTAAACAAGTACTTCAAATGCTAGTGTCGTAATGAACAGGAGATGTCCTCTTTAAGAGCATCGTAAACATAAGAGGGACCTCTCTTATGAATACCCTCACATTAAAGGGTTGATTTCGGAAGAACTTATGCTGGAAATACAAATGCTTTCGGGGAAAAACACACCCTAGGCCTTGCACAATTAGACGAAAATAGTAAAACTTGCGCAAACACTTAAACGAAAAAAGATACAAAGAGCAAACTTGCGCAAATACCTAAACAAAAGGATGCAAAGAGAAAAACTTATACTTGAACAAAAAAGTGTCTTTTATTTACAATAAATGTGCCAAACAGCACAAGTACAAAAGTGTGAAAAAGAAAGCAAAAATTAAGTTGTTGTATCTCCAGAGCCCGGAGGAAGAGACATCTACGCCCCCAGGAGAAGTGGGTAGATCCGCTCCCGGTTCAATATCCTGGACCTCATCATTTGGGCCTTCAGCATCCTTACCTTTCGGTCCTTCTTCAGTTCCCGAGAACTCATAACCAGAACTAGAAGAAATGGTAGCATCAAGCCATGCAGGAAGACCCATTTTCGCAGCTAACTCCAGCTCACGGGCCTTAGAAATTTCGGCATCAAAGTCGATGACACCCGCTTTGGCCGCTTCCAAGGTTTTTCTCCTCATGCTATACATAGCATATATTTTTTCAGCAATGAAGGAAGCCGCTCGGTGCTGAAGTTCCTCTTTAAGTTGGTCAACCTCATTAGAAAGGTTATCCCGTGCATATATAACGGACCGGAGGCTGACATCACGGTCACGGACAGTAGAGCTGAAAATTCTATTGTGCTAAATTATCCTCTTATGCTTCTCCACCAATTGGGCATACTTCCACTCGGCAGCAGCAACTTCTTCAGCTTTGGAGTTTAAGGCCGCCTCCAAATTATTCAATCTTTCAGTAGAGGAAGCCTCACGATTGGATTCAGCAAGAACGACATTATAAACTTCAACCCATTTGGACCTAACTTCTTCAAATTGAGCCCTCAACGGGGCGACCTCTTGGCTAAAGGTCACTAGTTCTTGCTAGCTTTGCTGCAACCTAGCCTCCAACTCAACAGCCTCAGTAGCTCGTGCTTCCAGTTCAGAGAGGCGAGCAACAATTTGATTTTGCTCGACCAAAAGTTGATCCCGCTTGGAGGTAAGTTCCTCCTTATCACGAATCAGCCTTTGGAGGCCCTCAGAAGCAAGAAAGTTGGCCTACAAAATGAAAATGCAAATTCAAAATCCTACTATATCAAAGATAGAAGAAATAACGTAGGAAACGAAAAATATACCGATGTTGCGTTGGGCATGGCATTGTTTAGCAAACACTCTCCCGAGAGAGCTTGTATCTTTTCCCTATCTTTTTCTGAAGCCAAAGGCCTCAGATAGTTAGCAAGTCTCACCGATCGGGATAACAAATGGCACCCGGTAGAAACTGAGACGGTGTTGCTCCTCCTCCTTTGGGGTTCATTGGAGGGGGCAACATAATTTTGCCCCAAGTTCCCATGAACTGGGGATTGGGGAAGACAGACTTCATCCTCTTAGGCAGCTGCGGCCGGCAGAGATGATGTAGCAGTTGCTGGTGGAAGAGGCGGAGTTGGTGAAGAAGGAGATAAAGTTGATGGCATTGAAGGATGAGAAGTGGTTGCGGCAAGTGCAATGCTTATTATTGGTTGCTCATCAACCGAAGACGGCAGGGAACCGGTACTCAACCTCATGGTACCAGACATGATGACTAGGATTCGGAAATGGGAGTTTGCATTTTCCACAATATCATACTCCCCCCAGAGTGTCGAGGCATCGTCCTCAGTTGGTGTAATTAACTCAACAGATTGAATATTCTGTTAAGCTGAGGAAGGTCATCGTCTTCTATGTAGAGAAGCCCCTTCCTCGCTGGCTTCTCCATCATCGTCGACCACCATAATGTCTATGGCCGGCTCGGGCGCGGGGCTCATCACCACAACTTCCAGAGATGACTCGGGTGCGGTACTCTTTTCCTTATTATTTCTTCCTCCAGCCGCAGAAGAGCATCTTCTTTTTGGTTGCTTGTTCTCTAGACGGGGACTCCGAAAAGAAGCACTTGAACCAGAAGTGGGTCCGGAGATGCCTGTTCCGGTAAACGTCTCCTGCAACAGCCTCGCTGCATCAGTAGAATCAACCAGAACATCCTCTTCAGGACGACAACTGAGCCCTGGGGTAGACCTAAATTCAACAAAAGAAAAAGGGTTAATCAACTTTCTAATACGAAAAGGAAAAAACGAGATAATTTTAACCTACCATGATTTTTGGCCTTCCACCCATATTTAAGTGCTAGTTCTTTCTACGTACGGGTCTCGGACGTTGTAACATCCAAAATATTTTGGACTCACTGGTCCAAGCGTTCAACCCGCGGTGGAACCCACTGAGTTGCTGAAACAAGTGAAAGAAAAGGAATCAGTAACAACATGGGGTGATCTTTAACTAGAATAAGAGACAAATAATGAACTTATAAGTATGGTTCTACAACTCTGGAAAAGATGAAGCCGTGGCTGGAATGATGTCTTTGGTGGCAACTACAACAAACCGTTCCATCCATCCACTGTCGTTGTCGTCATCCATGCTGGCTAGCAAAGCATGGTGGCCACGTTTGCTGAAATTTATCATTCCCCCGCAAAAAATCTTGGGGGAATAAAGGTTCATTAATCGAGCTGGGGTTAGAACCTCTCCTGTTTCCTGGAATAGACGCCGAAGACAAGCGACTGTCCTCCACACAGAAGGACTTACTTGTGCTAGACACACCTGGTAGTAGATGCAAAACTCCATAATAATGGAATCAAGCTCCCCGCTTAAGAGAATGGCCCCAAAGTGAAGCGATACGTATAAAAATTTGTGAAACCTTTCTTGGATAAGGTTATCCACTCTGCCAGATCAAGAGAGATAATGTCTACATCTTGGCAATTGCAATCTTCCTTCACAGCAGGAATGCTGGAAGGACGGATGAAAAAAGGGTACACGCCAACGACCCACGTACTAGGGTTAGCGGAAGGAAGCTTCTCTTTGAAGTCTTTAGTTGGGACAAGACTTCTTGGGATGATGGAGATCACCGTAGGGGAAGTAGCAATATCGGCTTTACCTTTGTTCTTTGAGGAACTAGGATTTTTGAAGAAGAAGCTATTTTTAACAGAAAGGAAGGAAGAGTTTCTCTGAAGAAGAAGGTTAAAGAGAGGTTGAAGACAAAGTACGAGATGAATAAAGAGAGTTTGAGAAAGTTTGGAGAAGTAGGAAGTGTAAATGAAGAAGTTTGATGCGTATAAGTAAAAGAATAGGCGGCTAAAATCGTGGCCATAATTACCTAGATAACCGGAAAAAGTGATGTTGAATCGTGGGATGGCGCGTGTTCGGGGCTTTAAATTGAGAGACTTGTGTCTAATCAACTGTTAGAAACTTTTCAGAGGGGGTCAGAGAAGTTCCTGCCAAGAAAGCTATCTCTACCAACTTCCCGTTAACACAAAGTTATGTCACCGGAAAGTAGGTAGACTATGTGTATGGGGTAAAATATGTTCATATTTAATGATCGCATAAGAAAGCGACGCGTGGAGCCAAAGACAGAAGATAGTCGGACTCGAAGGCAATGATCTCGCTTGTCATCGGAAAGAATGATATTCATAAAGGCAAAATAAATGCCTGCCATCCGGTAGCATTCAATGAAGAATATTCTGTAGCATTAAGTGCATAATTCGTTACAGAGAATATGATATTCACCGCCCACCGTTACATATTCTTCAATAGCTCTCATAATTGTCATTTAAGAGGAGTTTGATCCGAGGACCTTGTTCCCTAGGTGTAATTATAAATAGTGAGTTCAAATATCATTGAAAAGGGACGAATTTTCTAACAAATATACACTATATTCTATCAAAAGCTCTATAACATTTGACTTTCTTGCTTATTTATATTTTCCTTACTGGCTACGGAAGCTCTGCGTCCGGGACTAAAATATCTGCCGTTTTACTACAATTTCAAGGCTAAGTCTTACATTTTTATCTAATTCATCTATTAATTTTGGATCAAATGGATTCACTTATTTATAAAACCACGTATAAATTTAACTGTACCATTTTACGGGTAAACAACTACAAAAAAGCTTAAAACTGATTTGACCAGCTTAAAAGCCAATCCAAACACCTTACAAATCATACCATATTATAAGTAGAAAGTAAATATTAAATAAGCAAATACTATTACAGAAATGGAATTACACATTCTAATAACTTCAAGCAAATATATAGAGCTTCTGTATACACTATATTCTATCAAAAATATACAAGCAAGCAAGTTATTTTTCTAACAAGTATACACTATATTCTATCAAAAATTACAGAAAGTATTTACTTTCTTGCTTGTACAGAAATGGAATTACACATTCTAATAAAGTTATTAAAAAATGGAGAAATTAAGGAGTTTCATTAGTAACTCAACAATATGCTAAATTCATTTGGCTAATTTAATACAAGCCAATTCATCTACTAAATTCAAATTATAATCAATTACCCATTCAATATATACATGGTTTATTTAGCATATATTGGCGATAGAGTTTGTTTTGACTTATGGCATCCTAATTTTATTATGCTCTTTAAATCACACTAAATTGCAAGAATGCTAATATATATTCGTTCTGTTTAAAAACATAGAAAAACACCTTCTTAATTGACTGATCTTCATAACCGTTCACATTGTAGCTTACCTGTCATTTCTGAATAAAAGTTTATCTCCATTCTTTTCTCTATGTAAGTTTAGTACTCAAGAATTTATATTTCTTGGATCTTAATTCATCTACCGATCTAATTTTACCTCTCTATTATGGGTAAAAAAAACTTCATTATCTCCATTTTATTTTTTTATATATGTACGTTCATTACCCATAATTTTATATTTTCTTATTTGAATTCATTTAAAATATTAATATTTTTAACCCCAATTGTGATTTTTTTTGCAGGTGTAAGATAGATGCTAAAATTTTGCCTAACAGAGTTGAGCATGCAGCAGGTTAAGCAGTTGAGTGCAAGTGGTTTGTTTCTCTTCACGTAATGACTCAATATCTCTAATACACAAAGATACAAATTTATGTTAAGTCGATGTGTATTCCTTAATCATTTTTGTTCGTTTATTTCTTAAAATTTCTTTGTTAAAAAAAGCTTCACAAAAGCTTGTATTCTTATGATTACGTTCATTACTCAAATGATCACTTAACTATCCGAAATTACCTGTTAAAGTCATCTTTCTTTCGTTTGTAATAGCAAAGTCACATAATTATGCCTATAGCACTCGGAAGGTCACTCAACTAGATTTCTCAAACTTTTGATTGCCAAATACCTATTTTACCCTCTAAATTATCAAAAAAAAAATCTTTTTATTTTTTAAAAACTTTTTAATATTAATTTCTTTTCTTTTTAATTTATATTATGGAGTTACCTATAGAATAAATAAATTTTATTTATAAATTAAAAAAAAAAGAATTTAAGCATATTTAATGTTCGAATGATAAAATATTGAGCATAGTAAAAAAATTAATTAGAATAATTTGTTCGTAATAATAATTTTGATATTAACAACAAAACTCAAAAAAGTATTGACATGATTGAGAATGAAAGAAAATAAAAGTTTTAAAATATATATTCCATGCACGTACTATAAAAAATAATTATTTAAAATAAAGGTATTTTTGTAATATACATTATATATTCTTGAAAATTATGCTCAATTCTATTATTATTCCGACATTATATATGCTAGAAAACAATTTTTTTATTTTATAGATAAAATCTATTTGTTCTATAGGTAAGTCCATAATATTAAATACCTATTTTAGAGGGTAAAATAGGTATTTGACAATCAAAAGTTTGAGAAATCTGGTTGAGTGACTTTCTGAGTATTATATACATAGTTAAGTGACTTTTCTGTTACAAACAAAAGAAAGATGACTTTACTTGATAATTTCAGATATTTGATCTCGAAGCATGGTAAGATGTTATCATTTTCACTGATACCAAGTCCCGGCTTAGCATTTCTTCGGATGGTTCAGGGGGAGCCGGTTCCGCCTCTGGGTGAGGAGGAAAATTTAAATCGATACGCGGTAGTTTCGACGAGCTGAGACCCTTTCTCCATGATTGAAGTTAGAACTAGGAGTCCTAAAATCTTAATGAAAAGGAGCTTGAAGTTAGAATCGTTGTGTCGGAGTTTACCAGGTAGGTATAATTCATCGGGACCTCATTCAAAGTATTCTCCCCTTGCCATGATTCAACTAGCTGCGTTGCGGACTGCTCTTGCTCTTACTTCTCTTTCCTATGCTTCCTGCTTCTGAAGTGACCATATAAGTAATGGACTCTGATATTCTTGTAATAGCCAGTTGTATTTTTATGTTTTTTACAATTAAATTGAGATATTTGCTTTGTGCAGTTCTTTTGTTTTTGATTCTTTGATATTATATCTATGGATCGTATATCGGGCTGCTTAATACTTCAACTGAGATAATGAAAAATTATTTCATCTTTTTAGTTCTTTTTTAAGGCAGTTCTTGAAAAACGATAGCGAAAACAATTATCCCTGGAGTCTAGACAAAGAGAAATGTATAAACCAATGCTTGTATAAATTACTTATGGGGTAAAGTTTTTTATTTTATGAAATTATAGCTAAGTAGGATCAACATTCATTACTTTTAGGAATTTACAATTAAATTTTATTTTATAAATAAAAATATATTTTTATTAATGTTTATGTTAGATTTAAAGTCTAATACTCATTAGGGTACACGCACAACGCGCGTACCCAAAAACTAGTATTTAAAAAATATTAAAAAAAAATAGTGATCAAAGAAGAACTCGTTTGACTCTCGAAATTCGAACGATGCCATATAAATTAAGGCAGATGGAGTAATATACATTGTCAGTGTGTATTGTTTATACTATCATGTTACATGTACCTGTTGCAATAGGTAATTTATTTTATTTTTAAGACTATAAATACCACGTTTTAAGAAGACTTACCAATAAATATACTTGGAGTGGCCTGATAGTGTAAAAAGTTATATTGCTAGTGTGTATTACCTTAAACTCTCTGACTATTTGAAAATTCATAAATATTCCTTCTTTTTAAAAACAATTGTGTTCCAATATATGTAAAAATGATATAATCCTTTTCTAATATACTTGTCACGACCCAAAATTCTAACTTGTCGTGATGGCACCTATCTCGATCCTAGGCAAGCCGACAATCTCAAAAAAACCACAATTTCTTTTAAGTTTGAAAATGTAATATGTAAATACAATCCACAAATCTCGCAAATACCGATACAAACACTCCCAAAACCTGGTGTCATGAGTACATGAGCATCTAATATTAATACAAGTTTGGAAAATACGGTCCATAACAGTATGAGACCAAATACAGTAAATAAGGAGATAGGGAAGGAGAGGCAAGGTCTACGAAACACGGCAGCTACCTCAGAATCTCTGAAAAATCAACTATGCGAAAGAATCAATACCCGCTATGTCCGGGAATACCTGAATCTGCACACGAAGTGCAGGGTATAGTGTGAGTACAACCAACTCAGCAAGTAACAATAATAAATAAGAAACTGAAGATAGTGACGAGCTACACAGTTGCAGTTCATTTTCAGTAATTCCAACAGAGAGTAGACATGCTTTAAATTCCAGCAGTTTAAGTCAAATCAGTTTTATACAATTCAAGATCATGTAATCCGGATATAAAATCTTTCAGAGAATTTCACAACAATGACAGATAGCAACTAAGTGCAACAACAAATGAAAAGCAAGTACAGCCTTTCAGGGCAACAATTACTCAACTCGTCACAACAGCTCAATCACTCGGCTCTCAGCCCTCACCACTCATACTCAATGGGTACCCGCGCTCACTAGGGGTGTACAAATTTCGGAGGGGCTCCTATAGCCCAAGCGCTATAATCTGCACGGACAACTCACGTGCCATAGTGTAAATATTTGGATCCGCACGGACAACTCACGTGCTGCACGGACAACTCACATGCTATAGTATAATATAAGGATCCACACGGATAACTCACATGCTATAGTATAATATCTCACAATCAGGCCCTCGGCCTCACTCAGTCATAAATCTCTCCAGTTTCTCGGGCTCTCAATAGTCACGATACTCATCCCAAATAACAATAATATAATGCATCAATAATGAACAATAGAGACTAAGATAAAATAAACAAGTAAACTGTGACTGAGAAAAAAAAAATTTAGCAGATAATTCAACATGTACAAGACCTATGTGGTCTTTACAGCACTATCACATAGCCTAAGAATTCTTTACTGTCAATTTTTTATAGCACAGAAAGGGGACAAAGCTAACGACAAGCTTATTAAACTTTCCAGTTTCACGGAATGGACCAAGTACCAATTTTCACGGTGCACGCCCACACGCCTGTCACCTAGCATGTGCGTCACCTCCAAAATACTCACATAATACAATAATCTGGGTTTCATACCCTCAGGACCATATTTAAAACTGTTACTTACCTCAAACCGTGATATTCTTATTCCGCTAAGCTTTTGCCTCGTGAATTGGCCTCCAAATGCCTCGAATCTAGCCATAAATAATTCGATTCAGTCAATAAAATTTATTGGAATTAATTCCATAAGAAAATATAAATTTTCCATAAAAATCTGAAATTTAACTCAAAAATCGCCCGTGGGGCCCACGTCTCGGAATCTGACGAAACTCACAAAATCCGACAACCCATTCAATTTCGAGTCTACCCATACCAATTTTATCAAATTCCGATAACAACTCGGCCTCCAAATCTAAAAGTTTCATTCTTGAAAAGTTTTGCAAAAATCTTGATTTTTTCCATTTAAATCCGAAATAATTGATGAATATAATCATTGATTTATGAAATATAATCACTTTTGGATATAAGACACTTACCCAAGTTGAAGTCGTGAAAAATCCCTTTGGAATCGCCCAAATGCGAGACTCAAAACTCAAAAATAAGTAAAAATGGCTAATTCCCATTTTTAAGTATTCTGCCCAGGCAAGTCGCATGTGTGAAATGCGACTTTGCCTGATTTTCGGGCAAATATAAACTGCTACCATTCTTCATTCAGTCGACCATAACTTTCTGTACAAATATCCAAATGATGAATGGTTTAACTTTATGGAAACTAGAATCAAAGGACTACAATTTTTATGTTTTGATAATTTTTAGATTCTTTATAGATTTCGAGATATAAGCTTCCAAAGTCGGCTCTATGCATTAGAAATTTCTGGCGAAACTGCTTTACTAGCCTTCATTCAGTCGACAAACTTTCTGTAAAAATGTCGAAATAATGATTAGTTTAACTTTATGGAAACTAGAATCAAAGGGCTATAACTTTCATATTTTGAAACATTTCAGATTCCTTATAAATTTCGAGATATAAGCTTCCAAAGTCAGTTTTGCGATTGCATAGTTGCTGCCCAAAAACAGCTTCTGCAGCAGCTCCTTTTGTCCGAAATCCATTCCATTAACCTTCCGAAATCTACCCGAGGCCCTAGGGACCTTAACCAAATATACCAACATGTCCCAAAACACAATACGAACTTAGTTGAGGCTTCAAACCATGCCAAACAACGCCGAAATTACGAATCGCACATCGAATCGAATTATGAGTTTTTAAATCTTCCAACTTTTATATTTTGTGCCGAAACGTATCAAATCAATTACGATTGACCTAATATTTTGCACACAAGTCATAAATGACATAACGAATCTATGAAAATTTTCAGAACTAAATTCCGACTCCGATACCAAAAACTCAACTCCCCGGTCAAACTTCCCAAAAAATTCAACTTTCGCCATTTCAAGCCTAATTTTTCTATAGACCTCTAACTAATTTTTCGGACACGCTCCTAAGTCTAAAATAACTATACGAATCTATTGGAATCATCAAAATTCATATCTGAGGTCGTTTACACATAAGTCCACATCCGATCAACTTTTCTAACTTAAATATTTTTATTTATGAGACTAAGTGTCTCGTTTTACTCCGAATTCCTTCCGGACCCGAATTAACTAACACGGTAAGTCATAAAATAACTGTAAAGAATAAATTGAGCAGTAAATAGGGGAACGGGGTTTAATACTCAAAACGACTGGCCGAGTCATTACATTTTCTCCCTCTTAAACAAACGTTCGTCCTCGAACGGGTTTAGAATCATACCTGAAGTCTCAAATAGGTGTGCATATTTGCTCCGCATCTCCTGCTCAATCTCCCAAGTAGCTTCTCCGACTGGCTGGCCTCTCCACTGTACATTCACTGATGCTATGCTCTTTGACCTCAGCTTTCGAACCTGCCGGTCTAAAATAGCCACCGGCTCCACATCATAAGTCAAATTATCGTCCAGCTGTACTATACTGAAATCCAGAATATGAGACAGATCCCCGACATACTTTCGGAGCATGGATACATGGAACACTGGATAAACACCAAATAGACTAGGTGGCAAAGCAAGTTCATAAGCCACATCTCCAATCTTCTTAAGTATCTCAAAAGGCCCAATATACCGAGGGCTCAACTTGCCCTTGTTCCCGAACCTCAACACACCCTGCATGGGTGAAATCTTGAGTAGAACCGTCTCCCCTACCATGTAAACAACATCATGAACCTTCCTGTCGGCATAACTCTTCTGTCTAGATTGCGCCGTGCGAAACCGTTCCTGAATCACTTTGACCTTTTCTAAAGCATCCTGAACCAAGTCAGTACCCAATAGCCTAGCCTCACCCGGCTCAAACCAACCCACTAGAGACCGGTACCGTCTCCCATACAAAACCTCATATGAAGCCATCTGAATACTCGACTGGTAGCTGTTATTGTAAGCAAACTCCACGAGTGGAAGAAATTGATCCCAAGAACCCCAAAAATCAATGACACAAGCGCGTAGCATATCCTCCAATATCTGAATAGTGCGCTCGGATTGTCCGTCCGTCTTAGGGTGAAATTATGTACTCAACTGAACATGTGTGCCCAATTCTCGCTGCACTGCTCTCCAAAACGGTGATGTAAACTGCTGCCCAATCTGAAATGATGGACACTGGTACAACGTGTAGGCGAACAATCTCGTGGATATAAATCTCATCCAACCACTTTGAAGAATAATTGGTACCAACTGGAATAAAATGCGCGGACTTAGTCAACCGATCTACAATCACCCAAACTGCATCAAACTTCCTCAAAGTCCGTGGAAACCCAATTACGAAGTCCATGGTAATATTCTCCCATTTCCACTCCGGAATTTCAAGTCTCTTAAGTAATCCTCCCGGTCTCTGATGCTCGTACTTTACATGTTGATAATTTAAACACCGAGCTACAAACCCAACTATATCTTTCTTCATTCGCCTCCACCAATAGGGATGCCTCAAATCCTGATACATCTTTGCGGCACCTGGATGAATGGAATACTGCGAACTGTGAGCTTCCTGGAGAATCAACTCACACAATCCATCTACATTAGGCACACATAGCCTGCCCTGCATTCGTAATGCACCGTCATCTCCAATAGTGACTACCTTGGCATCACCGTGTTGAATTATTTCCTTAAGGACTAGCAGATGGGGATCATCATACTGGCGCTCTCTGATGCGATCATATAAAGAAGACCGAGAAACCACACAAGCCAAAACTCGATTCGGCTCGAACATATCCAATCTAACAAACTGGTTAGCCATGGCCTGAACATCCAAGGCTAAAGGCCTCTCTACTACTGGTAGGTATGCTAAGCTGCCCAAATTGTCCCCTTACGACTCAAGGCATCGCCCACCACATTGGCCTTTCCGGGATGATAGAGAATGGTAATGTCATAATCCTTAAGTAACTCCAACCACCTTCGTTGCCGCAAATTAAGATCCTTCTGTTTAAACAAATGTTGTAGACTCCGATGATTGGTATATACCTCACACTGGACACCGTACAAGTAATGCCGCCAAATTTTCAAGGCATGAACAATAGCTGCTAACTCAAGATCGTGGACCGGAGATAATTCTTCTCATGTACCTTTAACTATTTGGATGCATAGGCAATCACCCTACCATCTTGCATCAGCTCTGCGCTGAGACCAATACGCGATGCGTCATAATACACAATATAAGACTCTGAACCTGTAGGCAACACCAATACTGGAGCTGTAGTCAAAGTTGTCTTGAGTTTATGAAATCTCTCTTCACACTCATCCGACCACCTAAACGGAGCACATTTTTGGGTCAATTTAGTCATAGGCGATGCAATAGGAAACCCTCCACGAAGAGACGATAATAACTGGCCAAGCCGAGAAAACTCCGAATCTTAGTAACTGAAGATGACCAGGGCCAACTCTGATCTGCCTCTATTTTCTTCGGATCCACCTTAATTCCTTCACTGGACAATATATGTCCCAAGAATGCCACCGAACTAAGCCAGAACTCATACTTAGAGAATTTGGAATAAAGTCTCCCCTCTCTGAATCTTTGTAATACAATACCTAAGTGTTATGCATGCTCCTCCTGGCTACGTGAGTACACCAGGATATCATCAATAAATATTACGACAAATAAATCAAGATATGGATGGAATACACTATTAATCAAGTGCATAAATGTTGTTGGGGCGTTGGTTAGCCCAAAAGACATCACAAGAAATTCATAGTGGCCATAACGAGTTCTGAATGCCGTCTTTAGAATATCCGAATCCCGAATTTTCAACTGGTGATACCCAGATCTCAAATCACTTTTTGAGAACACCCTCGCTCCCTGAAGTTGGTCAAATAAGTCATCAATACGCGGCAATGGATATTTATTCTTGATTGTAACTTTGTTCAACTGCCTATAATCGATGCACATCCGCATAGTACCATCTTTCTTTTTCACAAACAGAATTGGTGCACCCCAAGGTGACACACTAGACCTAATAAACCCCTTTTCAAGGAGTTCCTGAAGTTGCTCTTTCAATTCTTTAACTCGGCTACTGCGATACGATACGGAGGAATAGAAATGGGCTGAGTGTCTTGAACCAAGTCAATACCGAAATTAATATCCCTGTCGGGTGGCATACCCGACAGCTCTGCAGGAAATACATCCGGAAAGTCTCACACGACCAGTACTGAATCAATAATAGGAGTATCTGCATCAACATCTCTCAAAAGGGCCAAATATGACAAACATCCCTTTCCAACCATACGTTGGGCCTTCAAATATGAAATTACACTGCTAGGAACAAAATCTAGAGAGCCTGTCCATTCAACCTTTGGCAACCCCGGCATCGTCAATGTCACAGTTTTTGAGTGACAGTCCAGAATAGCATGACATGGAGACAGCCAATCCATACCCAGGATTACATCGAAATCAACCATACCGAGTAATGAGAGATCAACTCTAGTCTCCAGTTCCCCAATAGTTACAACACACGACCGATACACACGGTCTAGAGTAATAACATTGTCCATCGGTGTAGATACACAAACAAATAAAACTAAGGACTCACGGGGCATATACAGATAATGAGCAAAATACGATGATACATAAGAATAAGTAGAACCAGGGTCAAATAATATAGAAGCTTACCTGTGACCCACAGAAACAATACATGTGATCACTGCATCTGAAGCAACAATATCTGGCCTGGCAGGAAAAGCATAGAATCGGGCCTAACCGCCACTTGATCGTCCTCCCCCTCTTGGGCGACCGCTAGTTGTCTGACCCCCACCCCGAGCTGGCTGGGCGTGTGGTGGAACTTTTGGTGCTGGTGCTATCAGTCGAGGACTCTTCTGTGGAGCCCCACTCAATAGCCTAGGACAATCTCTCTTGAAATGACCAAATTCTCCACACTCGAAACAACCCCTCCTCTGACGGAACTGCTGCTCCTGATAACCCGAGGAATTACCTGTAGAAGCCAGAGTGAACGAGGCATGATGAGAACTATGCGCTGGTAGGGCACTGAATAAAGACTGGCCTGAGTGAGAACTATAAGAACTGTGGCTAGCTGATGCACCACGATGAGCTGGACGACCCGTCTGAGTGTGTCTGTAAGAACGACCCTTACCGCGGTAAAACTGGCCCCCTGAAGGAACACCGCTGTAATCACCTGGACCACGAGGCCTCTTAGCCTCCCTCTCTCCAAGTTCCTAACGACGAACCATCTCTATCTGTCGAGCAATGTCAACTACCTCATCAAAAGTAGCACAAGATACCCTCTCCCCAATCATAAGTAACCACAGCTGATATGTGAGGCCATCAATGAACCTCCTAATCCTCTCCCTATTAGTGGGAACCAACCAGATTGCGTGACGAGCCAACTCAAAAAATTTCATCTCGTATTGCATCATAGACATACCATTTTGACGTAACTGCTCAAACTTCTACGGAGCTCCTTTCTGCGAGACTGCGGTACAAACTTCTCGAAAAAGAGAACGGAGAACTCCTGCCATGTAAGTGGTACTGCACCAACTGGCTTGCGCCTCTCATAAGCCTCCCACCATCTGAAGGCAACCCTAAAAAACTGAAAAGTAGTGAACGAGACCCCACTGGTCTCCAGAATACCCGATGTCCGAAGCATCCGTTGACACCTATCCAGAAAACCCTGAGCATCCTCTGACTCAGTACTACTAAATGGTGGGGTCGAAGCCTCTCAAATCTCTAGAGTCTCCTCTGCTCATCATCTGCCATAACAGGAACTACCGGTGCCTGAGCAGCTGCAGCCGGCTAGGCTGGTAGTGTCCCCGATATCTGAAGTCCCTGTACTACCAGGTCTGGAGTACGGGCAACAGGGGTATGAGTACCTCCCCCTGCCTGAGAAGTGGCAGGTGCGTCCTGAGCCAAAACCACCTGATCAAGACCAGTACAAACTATCAATATATGGGCTAGAGCCTCCCGAAGGCCTGTAATCACAATAGGTGTAGCTGGTGCCTAAGCTGGTCCCGCCGGCTCAACTGTATCTGGAATCTGCTCCTGAGCTGGAGCAACTAGTGGTACTATAGGTGCTGATCCAACTACTACACGAGCTATACCTCGACCTCTACCTTGGCCCCGGCCTCTACCACGGCCCCGGCCTCTCGCAGCCCTAACTGGTGGCACTGGTGGCTGGCCGTCCAATCCGATAGTACGTGTCCTCACCATTTGTGAGAGAATAGAATAATAGAAATTTAGTTTCAGGAATCAACAAATTCGCACGACAGAATACAAGAAAGTGAAATTTTCCTAAAGGTTCTGCAGCCTCTCGCAGATAAGTACAGATGTCTCCGTACCGATCTGTAAGACTCTACGAAACTTGCTCATGACTCGTGAGACCTATGTAACCTAGGCTCTGATACCAACTTGTCATGACCCAAAATTCTAACATGTCGTGATGGCGCCTATCTCGATACTAGGCAAGCCGATAATCTCAAGAAAAAACATAATTTCTTTTAAGTTTGAAAATATAATATTTAAACACAATCCACAAATCTCGCAAATACCGATACACATACTCCCAAAACCTAGTGTCACTGAATACATGAGCATCTAATATGAATACAAGTTTGGAAAATACGGTCCATAATAGTCTGAGACCAAATATAGTAAATAAGGAGATATGGAAGGAGAGGCAAGGTCTGGGAAACACGACAGCTATCTCAGAATCTCCAAAAACTGAACTGTGCAAAAGAATCAATACCTGCCATGTCCGGAAATACCTGGATCTGCACACGAAGTGCAGGGTGTAGTATGAGTACAACCAACTCAGCAAGTAACAATAATAAATAAGGAACTAAAGATAGTGATGAGCTACACAGTTACAGTTCATTTTCAGTAATTCCAGCAGAGAATAGACATGCTTTCAATTCCAGCAATTTAAGTCAAATAGTTTTATACAGTTCAAGTTCATGCAATCCGGATATAAATCTTTCAGAGAATTTCACAACAATGACAGATAGGAACTAAGTGCAACAACAAATGAAAAGAAAGTACAGCCTCGCATGGCAATAGTTACTCAACTCGTCACAACAGCTCAACCACTCGGCTCTCAGCCCTCAGCACTCACACTCAATGGGTACCCGCGCTCACTGGGGGTGTACTGACTCCGGAGGGGCTCCTACAGCCCAAGTGCAATAATCTACACGGATAACTCACGTACTGCACGGACAACTCATGTGCTATAGTATAATATAAAGATCCGCACGAACAACTCACGTGCTACACGGATAACTCACGTGCTATAGTATAATATCTGGATCCGCACGGACAACTCACGTGCTATAGTATAATATAAGGATCAGCACAGACAACTCACGTGCTATAGTATAATATCTCACAATTAGGCCCTCGACCTCACTCAGTCATAAATCTCTCCAGTCTCTCAGGCTCTCAATAGTCATGATACTCAGCTCAAATAACAATAATATGATGCATCAATAATGAACAATAGATACTAAAAAAAATAAGTAAACTATGACTGAGTACAAAATAATAATTTAGCAGATAATTCAACATGTACAAGACCTTTGTGGTCTTTATAGCACCATCACATAGCCTAAGCATGCTTCACTGTCAAATTTTTATATCACGGAAAGGGAACATAGCTAACGACAAGCTTATTCAACTTTTCAGTTTCACGGAATGGACCAAGTCCAAATTTTCATGGTGCACACCCACACGCCCGTCACCTAGCATGTGCATCTCCTCCAAAATACTCACATAATACAATAATCTGGGGTTTCATACCCTCAGGACCAGATTTAAAACTGTTACTTACCTCAAACCATGAAATTCTTATTCCGCTAAGCCTTTGCCTCATGAATTGGCCTCCAAACGCCTCGAATCTAGCCACAAATAATTCGATTCAGTCAATAAAATTTATTGGAATTAATTCCATAAGAAAATGCAAATTTTCCATAAAAATCCGAAATTTAACTCAAAAATCATTTGTGGGGCCCACGTCTCGGAATCTGACGAAACTCAAAAAATCCGATAACCCATTCAATTACGAGTCCACCCATACAAATTTTATCAAATTCCGATAATAACTCGACCTCCAAATCTAAAATTTTTGTTCTTGAAAAGTTTTGCAAAAATCTCGATTTCTTCCATTTAAATCCGAAATAATTGATGAATATAACCATGGATTTATGAAATATAATCACTTTTGGATATAGGACACTTATCCAAGTTGAAGTCGTGAAAAATCCCTTTGGAATCGCTCAAATCCGAGACTCAAAACTCAATAATGAGTAAAAACGGCTAATTCCCGTTTTTAAGTATTCTGCCGAGGCAAGTCGCATGTGTGAAATGCGACTTTGCCTGATTTTCGGGCAAATATAAACTGCTACCAGCCTTCATTCAGTCAAGCATAACTTTCTTTACAAATGTCCAAATGATGAATGGTTTAATTTTCTGAAAACTAGAATCAAAGGGCTACAACTTTCATGTTTTGATAATTTTCAGATTCCTTATATATTTCGAGATATAAGCTTTCAACATCGGCTCCACGCATCAGAAATTTCCGGCGAAACTGCTTTACTAGCCTTCATTCAGTCGACCATAACTTTCTGTACAAATGTCCAAATGATGAATGGTTTAACTTTCTGGAAACTAGAATCAAAGAGCTAAAACTTTTGTATTTTGAAAATATCGGATTCCTTATAGATTTCGAGATATAAGCTTCCAAAGTCGGCTCTGTGATTGCACAGTTGCTGTCCAAAAACAGCTTCTGCAGCAGAAAAATTCCAGCAGCTTTTTTTGTCCGAAATCTATTCCGTTAACCTTCCAAAATCCACCTGAGGCCCTCGGGATCTTAACCAAATATACCAATATATCCCAAAATATAATACGAACTTAGTTGAGGCTTCAAGCCATGTCAAACAACGCCGAAATTACGAATCGCGCATCGAATCGAATTATGAGTTTTCAAATCTTCCAACTTCTATATTTTACCCCAAAACGTATCAAATCAATTTCGATTGACCTCAAATTCTGCAAAAAAGTCATAAATGACATAACGGATCTATGAAAATTTTCAGAACTGAATTCCGACTCTGATATCAAAAAGTCAACTCCCCGGTTAAACTTTCCAAAAATTCAACTTTCGCTATTTTAAGTATAATTCCTCTACCGACCTCCAAATAATTTTCCGGACACGCTTCTAAGTCCAAAATCACCATACGGAGCTATTGGAATCATCAAAATTTAAATTCGAGATCGTTTACACATAAGTCCACATCCGGTCAACTTTTCTAACTTAAAGTTTTTTTATTTAAGAGACTAAGTGTCTCGTTTTACTCCGAATTCCTTTCGGACCCGAACTAACTAACCCGGTAAGTCATAAAATAATTGTAAAGCATAAATTGAGCAGTAAATAGGGGAACGGAGTTTTAATACTCAAAACGACCGGGCAGGTCGTTACAATACTAGTCTTGTGATATGCGCTTCGCGTGTGTACACTATCTCAATAAGTAAAAATTTTAAAATATTATATAAATAATATATTAAAAATATCATGTTTGAGTGATAAATAAAAGTTAATATTCTCTAAAATGATGAATCTTCATACAAGTTCTCCATCATCAATCAATAGATCTATTTGTTTCATTACCTTTAAAATTGTCGAGATTATTAACTCTCATTTCAGGAAGCTTATTATTGGTTGTAAATGGAAGGATATTTGTAAACTCTTTGATATTTCCCTGTTTGAAAATTCCTTCATTGTGGTTAAATGGGATGATTATGGCATATGTGATGCCTTTGGGGCGAGGATCCAGTAATTTTGCTGAAGCGGAAGCACTCTTTTTTAGTGTAAAATGATGCATCCAACAAGGTTATGGGTTGATTATAGGTGAGACTGAGTCTTTGCTACTGCTTAACTGCATTCAAGGTTCTTGGTCCACATCCAAACTATTGTTAATGAGATAAAGCAGTTGGTTCAAGATAAAAATCTTGTCATTAAACATTGCTTTAGAGAAGGAAATCAAGTTGCGGACAAGGTGGCCTGCCTCTCCAGGTCACCAGTTAGAGGAGATATACCTACTTTGACTCTTTGCCAAGACAGGTTAAAGGGTTACTTAATAATGTAGATAGATGGCAAATTTCAACTTTTCGAGTCAACTGTCAAGAGGAGAAGACCGAATCGGACATTCTAGTATATATATATTAGCCATCATGAATTCTCAAACTTATTGCCACCTTCTGTTTTTGTCAGATTGCCTCAAAGCATTGTAACTTTTGTATGAATTTGCTGTGTCAAATTCCCATCTTTCTAAGAAGGCAGGGCTATCCACTCCTTCTTCAAGTTGTAATTGTTGCCTTACAAGTGGTAATAAGATCGTGACTTGGAATTGAAAAAAACAATTCTCAATCATCAGTCAATATACTCAACTAAACATTTATTTCATTTTGTTAATTCAATCACTTTAAATTCATAATTTATCTTGCTTTTGTTCCCCAATTTCAGCAATAATCATTGAAAAACTTAAGAATTTTTCTGTTTTTTTTTTTGAAAAGTTATTCACAAGTTCATTTGAGAATGCTTAAACAAGATTAGCAAATTGATAGAAAATAATATTTTTTTTCAAGAGTAAAATTCAAATTATTTATTTTTTTAATTAATAATATATATAATATGAATTATTTCCAATAGATTAGGAAAAGAATAAATTACTGTAGCTTATTTTTATATAATCAAATTACATAATTATATGAAGAATAGGAGTTTTGAAAAAGAAACAGAAATAAGCAATACTAAACCTAAAACTTTTTAACCCAAAAAAAGAGCTTGTAAACCTAAAAGTGGATAAAGAAAAGGACAACAAGGACTCTTATACAAAAAAATTTACAACAAAAAAATAATATTCGTAAACTTATAAAATACTTCTAACTTTAAGCAAATTTGAGTGAAGGACTCCTAGAACAGGAAAATTTTTGAAAGAACTCGAATTAAATAATTATAATTTTTCATATCAAAGCTCTCAATATTATACAAATAATTAAATGATTTTTCTTAAATATTAGAAAAATAATTATATGCCTATTCCTACATATTAGGCAAATCATTAAATGATTGTCTCTAAATATTAGAAAAATAAGTAAATGACTATTCCTACATATTAGCAGAATGACTAAAATTACTACTTTGTCTAATATAAAATATATTCTTAAAGGGTATAAAATGCGAACCATATTTCGGTAAGAGTTTTAATATAGTATATAGATTAAGGGTAGACAATAATATGCGTCCAATGAGTTTGGAAACATACAGTATTTATCAACATTCTCAAATTCTGATGTCATAACAAATTTCAATACATAAAAGAAATCTCATTTGGAAATTCAATTCCTTCCTATTTTCTAGCTGAAAATATTCTCCACTTATATTTTCCTCCTACAAACCCAGATGGACCCCTTCATATTTTCTCGCTTAAATTATCACTTCCATAACAACCGAAACAGAATTGCTCACCATCCATTCTCATCCGTCACGACCCAAAATCCCACCACAGGCGTCGTGATGGCACTTAGTCTCTAAGACTAGGTAAGCCGATTATAATAACAATTCAAGCCATTTTTTTAGATAGATAATCGCAACCAAAAGCGAAAAACAAATATAACCACCTCCGAACACTGGTAATACTGAGTCACGAACTCTAACTGAATTCATGGAATTATCTCGAGGGTCGAATATACAATACTATTCGAATAAGAAATTAACAGTACAATAAAATGAAAGGACTCCAAGGGACTGCGACGACCAAGCAGTCCTACCTTGAATTCTTGCAATCATACTCTAATCTCTGTCCGAATCCGATATCTCCATTACCTCGCTCTGCACAAAAATATGCAGAAGTGTAGTATGAGTATACCACGGTCGGTACCCAGTAAGTATCAAGACTAACCTTGGTGGAGTAGTGACGAGGTACAGTCAAGACACTCACTAGTCTAATAACCTATGCAATATAGTATACAAAAATAATAGGAAACAAATAGCAGTGATAGAAATCATAATCAACTAGTGTTGTAAACAGCAAGGCAACAAGAACACCATAAATATTCCTCAAACGAATAATAAACACAAGTACATCCAATTAATCAAGTCCTTCAAAATATACATCTTTTATCTATAAGTTTTTCAAATAAAAATCTTTAGAATATAATCCGTACAATTAAATGTATCCCAAATATACTTCCTTCAAATAAATATCTTACGAATATAATTCTTTCAAATAAATATCTTCAAATATAATTCTTTCAAGTAAATATCTTTCGAATATAATTCTTTCAAGTAAATACCGAATATAATTCTTTCAAGTAAAAGTCACCATGTGACACCTCATTTAACTTTCCTGGCGTGAGAAATATATTCAATATATTGCATCAAATGGTACGGTAATAACTTCGTGCACTTGTCTCATTCTCACCCGATATATATATATATATATATATATATATATATATATATATATATATATATATATATATATATATATATATATGTAGATCAAATCAATTGGCACGGCAACACCCTTCGTGTATTTATCTCTTTCTCACAAAGCATACATATAATAGTACCAACTAGGTGGGAGAAATGCCAATAACAATAAAAAAAATAAAGTGGGAGGCACATAGGAAGCAACAACGACTACAAGTCACATAGAAAACATGGGTGCACAATAACATCTCAAGATAAAGGCATGGATGCATACACAACGAAAACAACAGGGTAAGTGTTTGGACGATTTTTGGGAGATATTAAGAGAAAACAATGGGGTAAGTATTTTTAACTCAATATTGGTTAAATTACCATAATCCATCACTGTTTTTATCATTTAATTGGTAAATTATGTTGAAAAAAGTTTGAAAACCCTCTTGGATAGATTTGAGGATTTGAGGGCTGAATTGTTATCGGAATTTAGTGATTTTAGTATGGGTAGACTCGTGGTTGAGTGGCCGTTCATATTTCGTAAAGTTTGCCGGAATTTGAGACGTGGGTCCCACGGATAAATTTTTAATTAATTTTGGGGTTTTTATTGAAAAATATAGTAATTTATTATGGAATTGATTTCTATAGTTTTTTGTGATTGTATCGAATTATTTTGGCTAGATTCGAGGCATAGAGAGTTGGATAATCGTGGAAAAGGCCTTCTAGTGGATTAAATTGGAGCAAATTGAGGTAAGTCTCTTGTCTAATCTTGTGAGGATGAAATTACCCCATAGGGATTAAAATAAATAATTGTTGCTAATTGCGGGGGCTACGTACGCACGAGGTGACGAGAGTCCGTGCGTAGCTACTGTTAATGCTAAAGTCTGGGTAGTTTAGGACTCAAAGCATGAATTACTTGTGTAAATTGTATTCTTTATTAATTAAAATATTTGATGTATATATTGTGAATTGTTATGAAAGGTAGCAAAAGATGAAATTTTCATATGCTTAATTTTTGTTTAGATTAATTAATTGTTGAAATAAATTGTTATCCTCTCGAATAGATTTTACAATAAATACTCTCATTCCGGAGGTACATAAGAAAATGTCCTCCTTTCTTGTGGAGCACTCCGAATGCCTCGGCAGGATAGATACATATATGGATCGTGACGCTCGTCCCTCGGCAGTGTACACAACATTCTGGATCAGGTCGTACGACCTTGACAGAAATCATGCTTAATAATAATAATAATTACACGATACTTGGACAATTTATTGCAGCTGGTAAAGCTATTTGATAAATTAGAAATTTATTGAAATTGAATTGCAGCTTGTAAAGCTATTTGATGAATTGGAAATTTTATTGAAGTTGAAGGATTTAATTAATATATTGAGAATTGTTGCATTTGAAGGAATTTAATTATTTCTGTTGGTTAAATAAATTATTGTAAATTCTGTGAATCATGCTGATTTAGATATTCTAGTTTTATTTCAATTATTATTATTGACCCATAGTGAGTGTTAAAGTCGGTCATCTCGTCTCTACTACTTTGAGATTAGGCTTGATACTTACTGGGTACACGTTGTTTACGTACTCATACTACACTTGCTTCACTTTTTTGTGCAGGACCTGAGGCAAGTACTACTTGGGGACCTATCGTCTTACACCCACGTTATCCAAGGGCATAGTGGTGAGCTGCCTTTCTGAGCCGTTCTGCAGCTACCAGTGTCTCTCCTTGTATTTTTCATTCTGTCTATTTTTATTTCAGACAGTATTTGAGGCTTTGTATAATCTACTAGATACTCATACACTTGTGACACCAGGTCTTGGCACACACATTGGTTGAATTAAGAGTTGCTTATTTTTTTGGTTATTTTAAATTACTGGTTGGCTTGCCTAGCTGTAGTGTTGGATGCCATCACGACTTATAGGTGAAATTGGGTCGTGACAACGTGGTATTAGAGCACTAGGTTCACGTAGGTCTCACAAATAATGAGCAGACCTAATAGAGTCTTACGGATCGGTACAGAGACGTCTGTACTTATCTTCGAGAGGCTATAGGGTGTTAGGAAACTAACTTTCTTCATCTTCCATTGTGCAATTGATGTAGTACTAAATATATTTCTCTTACTCTCTCACAGATGGTGAGAACGTGCTCGAATGAGGCTCCGGACTAGGGAAGAGCTACTCCCCCAGTTGCTAGAGGCCGAGGGAGAGCTCCAGCCCGTGGCAGAGGTAGAGGACGTCCCAGGACTGTTCCAGTTATTCCACCATTGGGTCCAACAGAGGATCCTATTATTGAGGAGCAGGGTGAAGTGCATGTAGCAGACCCAGCTCCGGTGGATTTCACATTTGCACCGGGATTTCAGGATTTTATGGGTCATATGCTGCGATTCATGGACACTATGACTCAGACCGATTTATTTTCGGTAGACCCAGCCACATCTCAGGAGAGCGGGGGAGCACAGACCCCTACCATGTAGGCTCATAGACAGGCAACTGCTGTATATCATACCCAGGGTGCACTACCTATTGGTGGAGCCCAACCAGTGGCAGCAGCTACACTTGAGCCCAGGCCAGCTGTAATCGCTGATCCTTAGAAACTATTGGACAGATGGACTGGACTACATCCTCCTGTCTTTGGGGGTGAGCGACATGAGGATCCCCAGGATTTCATTGATCGGTGCAAGGATAGACTGTACAATATGAGGATATTGGAGTCTCATGGGGTAGACTTTGCTACTTTACAACTAGAGGGCAGAGCCCGTAGATGGTGGTAGTCCTATGTTCTTGGCAAACCAGCAGATTCTCCTCACATGACTTGGGACAGGTTCACCCGTATCTTCCTGGACAGGTATATTCCACCCTCCCAGAGGGAAGAGTTGCGGTTTCAGTTTGAGCAGCTCCAATATGGTCAGATGTCGGTGATCGATTATGAGGCGAGATTTTCTGAGTTATCTCACCATGCGCTTATGATACTCCCTACTGAGGCGGAGAGAGTGCGGAGGTTGGTAGCTGGTTTACATACTGGTATTTAGGCCACTATGGCTAGAGAGGTTGAGATGGGTACTTCTTATGATCTAGTTGTGGAGATAGCCCGCAGGATTGAGGGTGTACGTCAGCGTAGCCGAGAGCAGGTTACTAGAGATAAGCGGTTCAGGTATTCTGGAGAGTTCAGAGGTGCTCCATCTGGGGTTAGAGGTCAGTTCGTGAGAGGGCAATCCAACAGGACCCCATATCTAGCACCACCGCCTCCTTGAGGTGATCCAGTGCGACCCTATCTTAGTGCTATACCAGAGAGTTCGTATCGCCCACCAGCTATTCAGGGTCCTCCCAGTGGGTATCCAGTTCCCCAAGGCTCGACTCTTAGTCAGCAACCCATCGCACTGAAGAGTTTTTATGAGTGCGGGGATCCCAGTCACATATGGAGATTTTTCCCCAGGCTTCGGGGTAAGCTAGTGCAACAGGGTCAACAACCTATGATTACTGGACCAGTTGCTCCACCAATTGTCTGAACACCAAGAGGTGGAGGACAGGTGGGTAGGGGCCATCCTAGAAGTGGAGGTCAGCCAAGTGGAGGCCAGCTAGGTGGCGCTCCAGCTCGGTTCTATACTTTTTCGGCTAGACCAGATGCAGAGGCCTCAGATGCCGTGATTACAGGTATTATTTCTGTTTGCAGCAAAGATGCCTCAGTATTATTTGATCCAGGATCTACGTATTCATATGTGTCATCTCTATTTACTCCATTCCTGGGTGTTTTTCGTGAGTCCTTGAGTACTCTTATTTATGTGTCCACTCCTGTGGGCGATTCTGTTATTGTGAACCGGATCTACCGATCCTGTATTATTACATTTTGTGGTTTTGAAACTAGATAATATCTTCTATTACTTGAGATGACCGATTTTGAAATTATTCTGGGCATGGACTGGTTGTCTCCATATCATGCTATTCTAGATTGTCATGCCAAGACTATTACCTTGGATATTCCAGCATTGCCTAAGCTGGAGTGGAAGGGTTCGTCTGTTAGTTCATTTAATCGAGTTATTTCTTTTATAAAGGCTCAACACATGGTCGAGAAGGGTTGTTTGGCTTATCTAGCCTATGTTCGGGATACTACTGCAGAGACTCCGGCTATTGATTCAGTGCCTGTAGTTTGGGAGTTCTTTGATGTATTTCCTTCAGATCTTCCAGGTATGCCACCTGATCGTGATATTGATTTCTGAATTGACTTGCCTCTAAAAACTCAGCCTATATCTATCCCACTGTATCGCATGGCTCCGAAAGAATTGAAAGAACAACTCGAAGAATTACTAGCCAAAAGGTTCGTCAGACTGAGTGTATCGCCTTGGGGTGCACTAGTATTATTTGTGCAGAAGAGGGATGGAACAATACGGATGTGTATTGGTTATCGCCAATTGAACAAAGTCACTATTAAGAACAAGTACCCATTACCGTGTATTGATGATTTATTTGACCAGTTGCAGGGTGCTAGGGTGTTCTCTAAGATCAACTTGAGGTCGGGGTACCATCAGTTGAAGATTCGGGATCCGAATGTTCTGAAGACTGCTTTCCAGACTAGATATGGTCATTATGAATTTCTGGTGATGTCCTTCGGTTTAACTAATGCCCCGGTAGCGTTTATGGATTTTATGAACAGGGTATTCAGGCCATATATTGATTCGTTTGTCATTGTCTTCATTGATGACATCTTGATTTACTCACGCGGTAAGGAGGAGCACGAGCAGC
The DNA here is from genome assembly GCF_000715075.1 of Nicotiana tabacum. NCBI lineage: Eukaryota > Viridiplantae > Streptophyta > Magnoliopsida > Solanales > Solanaceae > Nicotiana > Nicotiana tabacum. Next base: position 36,881,579 of record NC_134091.1, read on the forward strand.
ATATGAGAGTGGTGCTTCAGACGTTGCAGGAATAAATGCTATATTATAAGTTTTCCAAATGTGAGTTCTGGCTAGAGTCTATAGCATTTTTGGGGCATATTGTATCGGCCGAAGGTATTAAGGTTGATCCCAAAACGATTGAGGCAGTTCAGAATTGGCATCGTCCCACTTCGGCAATTGAGATCAGGAGTTTTCAGGGTTTAGCAGGTTATTATCGTCGATTTGTGGAAGGTTTTTCATCTATTGCAGCGCCTTTGACCAAATTAACCTAGAAGGGTGCTCCGTTTCGATGGTCCAATGATTGTAAGGTGAGCTTTCAGAAGCTCAAGACAGCATTGACTACAACATTAGTGTTAGTGTTGCCTTCCGGTTCGGGGATGTATACAGTATATTGTGATGCTTCACGCGTTGGTTTGGGTTGTGTATTAATGCAGGAAGGGTGAGTTATTGCATATGCTTCACATCAGCTGAAGCCCCCCGAGAAGAATTATCCGGTACATGACTTGGAGTTAGCTGCGATTGTTCACGCTCTAAAGATTTGGAGGCATTATCTTTATGGGGTGTCTTGTGAAGTTTACACTAATCATCGCAGTTTGTAGCATTTGTTCAAGCAGAGGGACCTAAATTTGAGGCAGCGCAGATGGCTGGAGTTACTGAAAGATTATGATATTACTATCCTATATCATTCGGGCAAAGCGAATGTGGTTGCAGATGCCTTGAGTAGAAAGGCGGAGAGTATGGGTAGTTTGGCTTTCATTTCAGCAGAGGAGAGGTCATTGGCTTCAGATATTCAGTTGGGGAGGTTGCTTATGAGCTTGCATTGCCTCCCAGTCTATTGGGAGTTCATCTGGTTTTCCATGTATCTATGCTCCTAAAGTATCATGCCGACCTATCACATGTGTTAGACTTTAGCACAGTTCAGCTAGATAATAGTTTGGGCTATGAAGAAGAACCACTTTCCATTGATGATAAACAGGTTCACCAGTTGAGGTCCAAGAGGATTTCCGCAGTAATATTCCAGTGGAGGGGACAACCAGTCGAGGAAGCAACTTGGGAGGCCGAGGAAGACATACTGAGCAGATATCCACACTTATTCAGCACTACAGGTACAATTCTAAACCCGTTCGAGGACGAACGTTTGTTTAAGAGGTGGAGAATTTAATGACCCAACCAGTGATTTTAACTTTTAGAACCCTTTCCCTAAAATAAAACTTCCCGTATGTGCTTTTAATGATTTATGACTTGCGGGGATGGTTGGTTCGGGATTTGGAAGTGTTTGGGTTGAAATCAGAACACGTGGTTCCTTAAGTTAGCTTTAAAAGGCCAAGTTTGACTTCGGTCAATATTTTGAGAAAAGATACCCGGAATAATATTTTGACGATTCCAACAGTTCTGTATGGTGATTTTGGACATAGGAGCGTGTTCGGAATTTTATTTGGAAGTTCATAATTAAATTAGGCTTGAAATGGCTAAAATAGGAATTTAAGTTTGGAAGTTTGACCGGGGAGTTGACTTTTTGATATCGGGGTTGGAATCTAGTTCCAAAAATTTTCATAGCTCCGTTATGTCATTTATGACTTGTGTGCAAAATTTGAGGTCAATCGGACTTGATTTGATAGGTTTCGGTACCTAATGTAGAAGTTGAAAATCTTAAGTTTCATTAAGCTTGAATAGGAGGATGATTCATGTTGTTTGGTGTGATTTGAGGGTTCGAGTAAGTTCGTATGATATTTTGGAACTTGTTGGTGTAATTGGTTGAGGTCTCGAGGGGCTCGGGGTGAGTTTCAGACGACTAACGGATCACGTTTAGCCTTTGGGAGACTGCTGGTATTTTTCTTCTGATTTCCTTATACGCAATCGCGTAAGTTGGTCTGCGATCGCGTAGAGTAATTTGGACAGAGGTGGATTTGTTCTACGCGATCGCGTGAATGGGGTTGCGATCGCGTAGGCTTATCTTGGGCAGCTGGAAATTTGTTCTATGCGATCGTGTGGGGGACATTTGTGATCGCGTAGGTTAGGTCAGCTTGTGCATCGCGATCGCGTGTCATTGTTTGCGATCGCGTAGGTTAGGTCAGCTTGTGCATCGCGATCGCGTGTCGTTGTTTGCAATCACGTAGGGGAAAATAGGGAGGAGATGGGCCACGCGCTTAATGCTTCGCGATCGCGTGAGGAGGCTCGCGATCGCGTAGGCTTAAGGAGACTGTGCTTCGCGATCGGGTGGGATTTTCCGCGATCGCCTAGGGTTAATATTTGGGCAGTAAAATTTGTGCTACGCGATCACATGAGGAAGTTCGCGATCGCGTAGAAGAAATCACTGGGCAGAGAGTTTAAGTTCTGAAAATGGGACTTTGTCCCATTTTCCATTTGTTCAACGATTTGGAGCTCGGATTTGGACGCTTTTTGGGAGATTTTCAGAGAAAACAACGGGGTAAGTGTTCTTAACTCAATATTGGTTAAATTACCCGAATCCATCACTGTTTTTATCATTTAATTGGTGAATTAAGTTGGAAAAAGTTTAAAATCCTCTTGGATAGATTTGAGGATTTGAGGGCTGAATTGTTATCGGAATTTAGTGATTTTAGTATGGGTAGACTCGTCGTTAAGTGGCCGTTCATATTTCGTAAATTTTGCCAAAATTTGAGACGTGGGTCCCACGGATGAATTTTTAATTAATTTCGGATTTTTTATTGAAAAATGTAGTAATTTATTATGGAATTGATTCCTATAGTTTTTTATGATTGTATCGAATTATTTTGGCTAGATTCGAGGCATAGAGAGTTGGATAGTCGTGGAAAAGGCCTTCTAGTGGATTAAATTGGAGGAAATTGAGGTAAGTCTCTTGTCTAATCTTGTGAGGATGAAATTACCCCATAGGGATTAAATTAAATAATTGTTGCTAATTGCGGGGGCTATGTACGCACGAGGTGAAGAGAGTCCGTACGTAGCTACTATTAATGCTAAAGTCCGGGTAGTTTAGGACTCAAAACATGAATTACTTATGTAAATTATATTCTTTTTTAATTAAATTATTTGATGTATATATTGTGAATTGTTATGAAAGTTAGTAAAAGGCGAAATTTTCATATGCTTAATTTGTGTTTAGATTAATTAATTGTTGAAATAAATTGTTATCCTCTCGAATAGATTTTACAATAAATATTTTTATTCCGTAGGTACATAAGAAAATGTCATTCTTTCTTGTGGATCGGGCCGAACGCTTCGGCAGGATAGATGCATCTATGGATCGTGACGCTCGTCCCTCGGCAGTGTACATGACATTCTGGATCGGGTCGTACGACCTTGACAGAAATCGTGCTTAATAATAATAATAATTACACGATACTTGGATAATTTATTACAGCTGGTAAAACTATTTGATAAATTGAAAATTTATTGAAATTGAATTGCAGCTTGTAAAGCTATTTGATGAATTGAAAATTTTATTGAAGTTGAAGGATTTAATTAATATATTGAGAATTATTGCATTTGAAGGAATTTAATTATTTCTGTTGGTTAAATAAATTATTGTAAGTTTTGTGAATCATGCTGATTTAGATATTCTAGTTTTATTTCAATTATTATTATTGACCTATAGTGAGTGTTAAAGTCGGTCATCTCGTCTCTACCACTTCGAGATTAGGCTTGATACTTACTGGGCACACGTTGTTTACGTACTCATACTACACTTGCTTCACTTTTTTGTGCAGGACCTGAGGCAAGTACTACTTGGGGACCTATCGTCTTACACCCACGTTATCCAAGGGCATAGTGGTGAGCTGCCTTTCTGAGCCGTTCTGCAGCTACCAGTGTCTCTCCTTGTATTTTTTATTCTGTCTATTTTTATTTCAGACAGTATTTGAGGCTTTGTATAATCTACTAGATGCTCATACACTTGTGACACCATGTCTTGGCACACACATTGGTTGAATTAAGAGTTGCTTATTTTTTTGGTTATTTTAAATTACTGGTTGGCTTGCCTAGTTGTAGTGTTGGGCACCATCACGACCTATAGGTAAAATTGGATCGTGACATAAATATTGTCACGAGCCAAAATCCCACTAGTTGTGATGGCACCTAACCCAACATGCTAGGAAGCCAATTAACAACTATCCAATGATATTTAATAAGACATTTAAGTAAAGAAATTATCTGAATCTTATACGTTTCCCAAGGACTGGTAGTACAAATCGTGAGCTTCTAAGAATAGAATTTACAAAGCTGAAATGAAATAAATTCATCGATTGTTTGAAAAGTACATAAACATAGTTTTATAGATCTAAAGCTACCACGAACAGGGGGCAGCTACAACCGAAACGCAGGTACATCTTCAATCTAGCTCCCATCGAACACAGCAACATCAGCAACCAACATCTGCACGCAAGGTGCAGGAGTGTAGTATGAGTACAACCGACCCCATGTACTCAGTAAGTAACAAACCTAACCTTAGGTTGAAAGTAGAGACGAGCTAACACAAGGTCGGGTCCAATACCAATATCTCACAATAGTTCATAACAACATAATACAAGTAATAAAAGATGTATCTCAAAAGTAAAATGCTCAGCTCGTTCACAGTTACAGAAAATAGTCACGCTTTTCAAGTATCTTAGTGAAAACCCAAATCTTTTACCAAAAATGCCAAAAATACGAGTAAGTTTGAAAACAATAATTTTTTCAAATATCCTTTCCACAATAAATAAGATGTTTCATTTTCTTTACAGATTGCAAGTGTGAAATACCTCTCTATGCCCATATATCAATGTGTGTAAAAGTCATGAATGACGTGATACCTACAGTATGAGGAAAAATGCATCTCTATGCATGTATGTCATGTGTGCATGCCAATGCCATGTATCTCAGAGATGAATCATGTACTCATACTCTCAGAGTACTCAAACTCATTGTCTTACACTTTTCACTCATCATGCTCAACCACTCGGTACTGTATATGGCCCATACGGCCCAGGGAAGATCCATCCCAGAATATATACATCACTGACCATCAGTCACTCAGTACCGAGGAAGGCCAATCCGGACCCATGGAGAAGATCTATCTCCAGGTATATAAATGCTTCGGACAAGATCCATGTCCAGGGAAAATCCATCCCTCAATATAATCAACTACGCTTACTAGGGGTATACAGACTCCGGAGGGGCTCCTACAGCCCAAGCGCTATTATAAAACACGCGCACACGCCCGTCACCTAGCATGTGCGTCACCTTAATACCAATCACATAACACGTATTTCGGGGTTTCATACTCTCAGCACTAAGTTTAGAATAGTTACTTACCACGAACAAGCCAATATGAATGTCGAGCAAGCCAAACGATGCTCCAAAGATGTCATCCCGTGCGTTCCGACCTCCGAACGGCTCGAAACTAACCAAAAATAACTCAAGTACATCAAACAATGCTAAAGGAACCAATCCCGATCGAAAAAGATCAAATCTTGAATCAAAAGCCCAAAACCGGCCAAAAGCCCAACCCGCACCCGCACCTCGGAACCCGACAAAAATTACAAAATCAAACAACCCATTAAATTACAAGTCCAACCATACTAGTTTCACTCAAATCTGACTCCAATTCGATGTTCAAAACTCAGAAATTCATATTATGAAACTTTAGGTTAAAACCCCCAATTACCTCTTTAAACTTCACAATCCAATTACCAAAAACGAAGGTAGATTCATGATATAAAATCAAAAATGAGTAGGGAACACTTACCCCAGTTCACAAGATGAAAATTGCTTCAAGAATCGCCTCAATCCAAGCTTGGAAGTGTTAAAATGAAGCCAAAATCGCGAACCCTTGTATTTATCATTCTGCCCAGCACTTTCGCACCTGCGGCACATTAGCCGCTTCTGCGGCATCGCATTTACGACCAAAACACGCTTCTGCGAAGAATCACTGGAGGTCTACCTTTGCACCTGCGGTAAAAACTCCGTTGTTGCGCACACCCAGGTGCGAGTCCACGCAGGTGCGAGTCCAATTTACGCTCCTGCGCTTAAGTTCGCTCATGCGCCTCTCGCACCGCATCTACGCCTTCGCAGATGCAAATAAATCTTCCGATTCTGCGGACTCCTAATCCAAGCAACACCTTCGCTCCTGCGACTCCTTTGTCGCTTCTATGATTATCGCACTTGCGCAAAACCAGCCGCAGGTGCAATCACACCAGAACCATCAGCCTTCAGCAATGCACTATGCAACGAAAGTGATCCGAACCTCGTCCGAAACTCATCTGAGCCACTCGATACCCCGTCCGAATATATCAACAAGTCCAATAACATAATACGGACCTACTTGAGGCCTTAAATCACATATAATAATATCAAAACGATGAATCACACCTCAACTCGAAATCAATAAACTTTGAAACTTCAAACTTCCACAACCGATGCCGAAACCTATCAAATCACGTCCGATTGACCTCAAATTTTGCACACAATTCACATTCGACATTACGGACCTGCTCCAACCTCCGGAATCGGAATCTGACCCCGATATCAAAAAGTCCACTCTCGGTCAAACTTTCCAAAATTTCAACTTTCACCATTTCGAGCCAAATTCAACCACGGACCTCCAATTCACAATCCGGACGCGCTCCTAAGTCTAAAATCACCCAGCAGAGCTAACAGAATCATCAAAATTCCAATCTGAGGTCAAATACTAAAAAGTCAAACTTAGTCAACTATTTCAAATTTAAAGCTCCCTAATTGAGAATCATTCTTCCAAATCAGTCCTGAATAACCTGAAAACCAAAACCGACGATTCACACAAATCAAAATACATCATATTGAGCTACTCACGCCCGTAAACTACCGAACGAAGTGCAAATGCTCAAAATGAACGGTTGGATCGTTACAAATAACATCAAGGAGAGTGTTTAAATGACAACACAACACAACAATTCATATCACAATTGCCCACTGACCACAACCAAATTCCAAAGATGTAGCAAAATCAATAAATTTCTCAACAAATAGCCCAAGGCTCCACATAACGTATATAAAACCTCAAAAATAACAACAAAGATGGAAAAGTAACTCAGCATAGGACAACACCTTCTTTACATCAAAGTTTTGATAAATATATTAACGCCTTAATTTAAACTTATTTAATTAATTATTTGGAGATGGAAAATCCATAATGAAATTATTTTCAAGAATTGTCAACCTAACTAACCATGATATTTCACATAAAAATCAAAGTGGCAATCACACTAAATTATCATATAAAAACAACCTCGGCAAACAAGGAATGATGCATGACAAATAAAGGATTTACTATGTTCCAATAATTTTCCAATTTAATACATAAAGGCGTCTATTAATTTCAACCAATGTAACTTGCACATATAAACCAAGTATGTACTCGTCACCTCGCGTACATAATTTTCAATAACATAATTTTCACATAATACTCAATGCCTAAGGGGTAATTCCCCTACTCAAGATTAGGCAAGATACTTAAAAATCCAACAAAATCCGAAATTACACTCAAAAATCGCCCGTGGGGACCACATCTTGGAACCCGACAAAAGTTACAAAATATGAATGCTCATTCAACCACGAGTACAACCATACAAAATTTACCAAATTCCGACATCAACTCGACCTCCAAATCTCAAATTCTTATTTTGAAATCCCTAGGCCCAAATCCTCAAATTTCACCTCAAAAACATCTAATCTAGTCGAAATACTCAATGATAATCCAATATTATTGACTAACAATGATCACAAGTGACTTACCTCAAGATTTTCCGTGAATTCTCGCTCAAAAATCTCCACACCCCGTGTTTGAAATGTCCAAAAATGAGAAAAACTCTCGGACCCTTCGTTTATATTCTGCCCAGGCATTTTTCGCATCTGCGATGCACTTAGACGCATCTGCGGTCTCGCAGATGCGAGGGCCTTCACTCTTCTGTTGTCTGAGATGCTTCTGCAGACTCACTTCTACGAAGAAGTTGTCCGCTTCTGCGATGAGTCTTGGCCTATCCCTTTTCCGCTTCTGCGATTGCGATGCCGCGGGTGCGACTCTGCTTCTGCGGTAAGGAGTGCGCATCTGCGGCCACTGCCCTTCCTAGTCCAGGCCGCATCTATGAATTTTGTCGCTTTTGCGGTCACGCACCTGCGACCATTTCCATCGCAGGTGCGATTGCACCAGAACTGGAAAAATTCTAGAATTGCTCCAAGATCCGTTTAACCATTCGAAACTCACCCGAGGCCCTCTGGACCTTAACCAAATATAGAAACAAGTCCTAAAACCGATACGAACTGAGTCGAGGCCTCAAATCACATCAAACAACACCAAAAATACAAATCGCACCTCGAATCAAACTTATGAGTTTATAAAATTTCCAAATTTTATAACTTGTGCCGAAACATATCAAATCAATCTGGAATGATCCCAAATTTTGCACACAAATCCTAAATGACATAATGGGGGTGTATAATTTTTTGGAATCGAATTTCGACCTCAATATCAATAAAGTCAAATCCCGGTCAAACTTTCTAAAAATCTTTCATTTTCTAACTTTCGCCAAAATGTGTCAAATTGTCCTACGGACTTCCAAATCCAAATCAGGGCGTACGCCTAAGTCCGAAATCACCATACAAAGCTATTGACATCATCAAAATCCTATTCCAGAGTCGTTTGCTCAAAAGTCAAACTCCAGTCAACTCTTTTCATTTCAGCTTCAAAAATAAGGATTATTCTCCCAATTTGATCCCAAATTGTCCGGGAACCAAACTCAACCACACACGCAAGTCATAATACGTATTACGAGATTGCTCAAAATCTTAAGCCGCTGAACGGGATGCTAATTCTCAGAACGATAAATCGGATCGTTACACCATCAAATAAGTTATATGTTAATCAATTCAGTATAAATTATATCCAAACAATGTATAACTAATGATGTTATATAATTTAGAAATAAGTCAGGGTATATTCTGTTACCTTCTTTATATTATGAAAAAATAAACTACATATATTTAGTGGGAAAATATAATGTATATATGTGGTATAAGTTTACCCGTAAAACGGTACAGTTGAATTTATAGCGTGATTTATAGACAAGCGAATCGATTTAATCCAAAAATGATAAAGAAATAGGAACAAAAATAAGATTAACTATTGAAACTAAGGGAGATAGCAAGCCTGATTCTGAGCTCGGTCATTCCAGGAGCAAAAGTAAAAGCAGTGATAAAGAGATGATAAAACTGTTTAAATTGAACGTAAAATAATAGACTAAAACTCTTGTGTGCAGAATGTTTCATGTCATACCATGGTTTTTAACCCTGCTATTTATAGATATACTTAGGGAGACAAGATCCTAAAATCAAGCTCCTCTTGAATGAGAATAAAAATGTCATTGATGGGTGCATAACAGCTGGCATTAAATGCAGATATTCTCTGTAGCGGTTGCTCATTAAATGCTAGCCGATGTCAAACCTTTGAATCTTTATCATCAGTTGTGCATCCTTCGCGATCTATCCTGAACCAGTTACACACTTCGCTCCCGATGCCAATTATTTACTGATTCATCTTTTGCCCATCTTCGGTTCCATGTGTCACTTTGCCACTTGACCACCTGTTATCAACCAATTTCACCCCATATAGATAGTCTCCCTTCTTTCTGGTGATGCAACTCAGTATTTCCGGGAAGTGGATGAGTATTCCTTTCTTGGTGAGAAAGTTCCTGAACGGTCTCTGATACTTGAAGAGACGCATGTCTCCTCGCATTTAATATCCCGAATACGTGTTGCCCAGTGATTCAGCAAGTATTTTTATCGATTTTTGAGGTAATCACGACCACAATTTTTATCGTCTATAACTTCTCTACTACTCATCAATTTTTACTTCTTTACTTTCACTACATTCACAACTCTTTCTCCTTCATTAAATCTCCTTAGAGCTTTTCTGCAAAACTCAACTCTTTCAATAAAAGTTTATTCACCGATCTTTCACCACCATGTCTTCTTATACTGCTGTCTCCAAAAATTCTAGTTTTGTCTTTAGTGGAGGTCCAAAGAAAAACAAGAACAAAGAGGTTGATGTCAAATTTGAACCTCCAATCGTAAACACCATTATACTGCTTCATCTCAGCACCGCATGCGATTTCCAAGAGCAAAATGCATCTGCAAATTCCCAAAGTAGCAGGTTTTGAACAGTTCGTAGGTACCCCTCCTCCATTCGCCCTTCTAGTATCCCTATTGTGAAAAAGGACTGCAACTGTTCCAATGTTGAAATCCTTACCCTAGATGGGGTAGAATGAGTTACCTACTCAAGAAAGGTGTTTATGTATGTCTACACATATCCCTTTATTTTGGGTCCCTTTACCTTGGGGTCGAGTGAAGGACTTGATCCAATAATTGGCATAAGTAGGCATATGGTGTATAGTGGCTTGCTTTCGTGAGTTATGCATCGAGACCGGGAAAACCCTAACTCTCGCACATATGATGAATCTTTACTCCCCCAAGATTTTTCGTGGGGGAGCATTAAACTTCAGCAAGCGCGGCCACCACACACTTCTCACCAGTGTTGGCAATGACAACGCCAGTGGATGGATGGAGTAGTCCTATCAGGGACATCGTCCCGACCACAACTCCAGCTTTCCTCGAATCGTGAAATCTTTTCCGTAATCTTCGGATATTCATTTTCTTTCTTCGTAGAGAGATAATTTCTTACTTTGCTGATTTTTTAAACTTTCTTCGTTTTAACTACTTGCTTGGAACCACCGCGGGTTCATGGTCTAGACTGACGGGTTTAGAAAATTCTGAATATTACAATTCCGGAATTTTGTCGGTGAAAAGAAATAGCTCCCAAATATGAGTGGAGAGCTAAGAACCACGGTGAGCAAAATTTCTCTTTCTTTCAATCTCAATATTTTAAGAGCAATTTACTGTAGTATTTTTTTAAGAGTAAAATTCAAATTATTTATTTTTTTAATTAATAATATATATAATATGAATTATTTCCAATAGATTAGAAAAAGAATAAATTACTGTAGCTTATTTTTATATAATCAAATTACATAATTATACGAAGAATAGGAGTTTTGAAAAAGAAACAGAAAATAAGCAATACTAAACCTAAAACTTTTTATCCCAAAAAAAAGAGCTTGTAAACTTAAAAGTGGAAAAAGAAAAGGACAACAAGGACTCTTATAAAAACAAATTACAACAAAAAAAAAACAATATTCGTAAACTTATAAAATACTTCTAACTTTAAACAAATTTGATAGTGAAGGACTCCTAGAATATGAAAAAAATTGAAAGAACTCGAAATAAATAATTATAATTTTTCATATCAAAGTTCTCAATATTAGGCACATAATTAAATGATTGTATTTAAATATTAGGAAAATAATTATATGTTTATTCCTACATATTAGGTAAATCATTAAATGATTGTCCCTAAATATTAGAAAAATAAGTAAATTACTATTCCTACATATTAGCAAAATGACTAAAATTAACACTTGTCTAATATAAAATATATTCTTAAAGGGTATAAAAGGCGAACCATATTTCGTTAAGAGTTTTAATCTATACTATATTAAAAGCACGAATGCCCTTACGAAATATCGTTCGCCTTTTTTACCCTTTGAAATATAGAATTTACACTAGACAAAATAGTCATTTGAGTATATTTTCTAATATTTAGGAATTGTCATTTATGTATAAATCCCTAATATTTAGGAATTTAATTTTTTCTTTTATATAAATTTCATTTATTTAAATCCTTTCTTATTTCAACTAGCTACGTACCACATCATAATAATTACTATAACTTTAACTTAAACTAGATTCTTCAGCAGTAGAGTTTACTTCTTGAAAGATTAGGTTCTCTTTTTTTTTTTTTCCCTTTCCGGTGTTTACTTATTTTAGGAACACAAATTGCTTCCTTCTTGAGGAATGAATAGACTGTGCCTCTCAATGACTACCTAAAGGAGTGATTATAGATAAATTGGTTTAAAATTAAAATTTCTGTATGAAACAAACGAAGGATCGAACAAATAACATAAACATCAAAAGTTCAAACAAAAAATATCACCTTTGATGACTCTTCGAGGAAGATTGTTGCTGGCCGTATACAATTAAATTGAGGGTTCTTTTAATTTTCATCCATTTAATTTTCTTTTCCATTTTGGATCTTTAAGAACAAAGCATAATACTGTAATGACCCGACCGATCGTTTTGAGCTCTAGCGCGTCGTTCGGCGGTTTGAGGCCTTGAGTAGTATCACCTCAGATGTAACGACCCGACCGGTCGTTTCAAGCTCTAGCGCGTCGTTCGGCAGTTTGAGGCCTTGGGTAGCTTCACTTAAGGTATTATGACTTGTACGTGTGGTCGGAATTGAATTTCGGGAAGTTCAGAGTTGATTTGGAAAGAAAATTCTAATTTCGGAAGCTTTAAGTTTGAAGAATTAGCTAAGGTTTGACTTTTCAGTAAACGACCTCGAAATTGGAATTTGAAGGTTCCAATAGGTTCTTATGATGATTTCGGACTTGGGCGTATATTCGGGTAGAGTATCGGATCACCCGGGAGCATTTCGGCGTTTATTATGAAAAATTAACATTTTCGAAGGTTTAAGAATTTCATAACTTTGGCTTGAAGTGGACTTTGGTATTATCGATATCCGTTTGAGGTTTTGAGCCTTAGAATAGGTTCGTATTGTGATTTATGACTTGTACGCAAAGTTTGGCGTCATTCCGGAATATTTTGGTATGGATCGGACGCGTTCGTCGAAGTTTGAAAGTTTAAAAGTTTAAAGATGGGTTTTGATCATCGATTCATAGTTTTGATTTTGTTTGGTATGATTTGAGGTTTCGACTAAATCCGTATCATGTTGTGGGATGTGTTGGTATGTTTGGACGGGGTCCCGGGGGCCTCGGGTGCGAATCGGAGTGGAAACGAATCGAGTTTGGACTTGGGAGAAATGCTGAGGCAGCTGGGATCTGGTGCAAGCGCACCTGCGTGCAAATGGCCGTAAGTGCGAGACCGCAGAAGCGGCCCTGGTGTCGTAGAAGCGGTTGGTCTTAAGGTTTGCTGGAGACGCAGGTGTGAGGAGTTTACCGCACCTGCAGGTGCACAGATGCGGGCGCAGGAGCGCAGAAGCGGGCGCAGGAGTGCAGAAGCGGAATGAGGCCTGGGATGAAGATGCACAGAAGCGGAGAAAGGTACAAATGCGGACTCGTAGAAGCGGAAATCTCCATCGCAGAAGCGGCTGGATTCGCAGATGCGCAAAGGAGACTCGCACCAGTGATGGCGCAGGAGCGGAATTATTTTCACATGTGCGAGCGTGCGACTGGGCAGGGGGTTTCGCAGAAGCGATGATGGTGCTTGCCCGCAAAAGCAAAACTGGGCAAATTATTATGGGATCGAACTTGGTCTTTTTTCTTATTTCGTTTTGAATTTTTGGAGCTCGGATCTTGGGTGATTTTGAGGAGTTTTCATCATGTAACACAAAGTAAGTAATTTTTCACTTGTTGTGAGCTTAATTTAAGGTTTATAGTTGGATTTAAGGAGGAAAATTTAGAAAAATTATGGGATTTTGGTGGAAAACCTAGAATTGATAATTTTTAGATTTTGACCACGATTTTGGAAATGGAATTAAGAATAGATTATATATTTGAGTTAGAAATGTTATGGGTAAGGTTTATCTTAGAAAATTTTCGGAATCCGGGCACGTGGGCCCGAGGGTGACTTTTCGACTTTTCAAGCGGAGTTAGAAATTATTTAAATTGATTAATTTTGGGCGTTAGAGAGTATTTTGATCGGCTTGCACCTTGTTTGACTAGTTTTGGATCGACTGGCATCAGTTTGAGGTGTTAGAGAGGCTTTGGAGCCGGTTGTGGAACTTCAGAGCGAGGTAAGTCTCATGTCCAACTCGGTGAGGGGAAAACTACCCCTAGGTGATATGTTTGTTATGTGTTACTTGTTGTGGGGGCTACATACGCACAAGGTGATGAGAGTCCGTATGTAACTAGATTCATGTTATGTCCGGGTAGATTTAGGTTCCCGCCCTGGTATAATTGTACTATTTGAGTTGTCTTTTCCCTATTAAATTCCTTTATTTTACGTTGCGACTTGAAACTAGACTTGTGTAGAGTGATAGACTTGCTTTGTAGAGATTTGACGGGCTTCATGATTAGCCGAGAAATAATTATACTTCTCTTACGAATTTCTTCCGCGTTATGCGTTCTTATCTAAAGGTTTCCCTTAAAATTTATTACTCACACGTCTATTCGTGAGTCTGGTCAAGGACCCGTCAAAGCTTCTTATTCTAATGAGATCGGGTCGTTCGCCTCGACAGGATAGATACATCTATGGTTCGTGCCGCTCCACCCTCGGCAGTGCGCACATTATGGTGGATCGGGTGGTACGCCACGACAAGATTATGTACCACACTCTCATAGGAGCGGTCCGTTTGCCTCGGCAATAAAATAGATGTATCTATGGTTCGGAAATGTTACGATGGATCGGGCCATACGCCTCGACATTTATATAAAATACTCTTATGAAATCGTGCGTAATAATTGCAAGAAGCCAGCATATCTATGAGCTTTTCCTGATTGAACTGTGACGACCTATCTGGTAAGGTCCATTATATATATATATATATATATATATATATATATATATATATATATATATATATATATATATATATATATATATATATATATATATATATACACACACAGGTAGCTACTAACTGATAGATTGCATTATTGCAGAGAGGAGGATTGCACCACGTATTATACTTGTTATTTCGCTTATTTACTCTGACTCACACCTGTTTACTTCTACTGTATCTGTCTTATCTGACCACTAGTAAGTATTGATATCGACCCCTCGTCTCTACTTCTCTGGGGTTAGGCTAGATACTTACTGGGTATGCATTGATTTACGTACTCATGCTACACTTGCTGCACTTTTTGTGCAGGTACATTTACGTCTGATGGCCTTTTGGGCGCAACGGTGCGGCTATTGCGGGGACTTTACCGTGAGCTGCATTCCATGTTACGCTCTGTAGCCTACAGAGTCTCTATAAGAATTATTTATATTTTCATGTCTAATTTGTATTCTAGACAGATGTTGTATTTTATTGTATTTCCTAGTTGATGCTCATGCACTTGTGAACTGGGTTTTGGGGGTTCCTACTGTTGTTGTCATTGTAGATCGCATAGTTATTAATATTTTACCCCTGCATATTCTATTTTATACTATTTAAGTAATGAAAATTATGATTTCAAAGTAATAAAATGAGTAATTAAATTGATCAATCACTATTGGCTTGCCTGACGGCTGTGTTAGGCGCCATAGCGACCTATCGTGAATTTTGGGTCGTGACATCATGTATTATGACTTGTACGTGTGGTCGGAATTGAATTTCGGGAAGTTCGGAGTTGATTTGGAAAGAAAATTTTAATTTTGGAAGCTTTAAGTTGGAAGAATTCACTAAGGTTTGACTTTTGAGTAAATGACCTCGGAATCGGGATTTGAAGGTTCCAATATGTTCGTATGATGATTTCGCATTTGGAATGTCAAAAACGTTGACCATAATTTTCTTAAAAGATACTCTATTTGTTTCAATTTAGATGAGTTAGTTTGATTCGGTACGGAGTTTAAGAAAAAAAAAGATTTTTGAAATTTGTGGTCTTTAAAGCTTAAGGGGTAAAAGCTTTGTGAGACTATGATATTGTATAGTTATAAAAGCTTCTCATTAAAGGTAAAATAAGTAATAAAATTAAATTATTTCTAAATTTATAAATATGTCATATAATTTGGAATAGACTAAGCAGCAAAACAAATAATTTATGTGCATGCTAAGCGTCATCGTCTTAAATTCTTAATACAGGACCAGGATTTACCACTTTGGCTAGCCATCCTTTTGCCCCTAAATTATCTTGGGATATTTCTGTTATAGCAAATCAAGAAAGTAAATTGAAGGACCAATTTAAAGTAGAAGTTTCTGGATTTTACCCAAAAGAATCTTGAGCAAGCTTAAGCTCATTAGAACAAATCTTAGGAATCTTGCATTTTTTCAACTTGGATACTTTATGCATTTTTTCAGCACAGAGCATCCGTAAAAGCTAATTGAAGTATAATTTGTCAATAGATATTTTAACAGATAATTAAGAAACCACAAATTGTTTAATTGCACATCTATTGTGATTTAACCACGATAATACTTTCTTTTCCCTATGTGAATATTGTCTAATATTACATCACAAATGATAAGGAATTAAGCAGATATTGAAATATACTGTTTCTTATTTCTCCGACTGTGGCTATGGAGCAAAACCTAAAATCATCAACAGTAAAATCAAAATTCAAAGTTAAATATTGGATGCCTCCTCCCCCCTGTACAATGCTCCAGTCTCAGCAGGCTGTCCGGTAAACGGAATAATGCATATTCTATTTACAGTCCAGTTCAGAAGCTTTCAGCAATTGTATATGACACTCTCTCAATTCACTTTCCTTTTCGCTTAGATTCTCTTCGAAATTAATTCAACCGTTAAAATTTTCTATATTTTGTTCCATCATCAAATTCTAAATTTGCTCTACCTTCTAGGCTGCTCCAATTTAGCTTTTCTATAAAAATGCTTGTTTTTCAGAAGAATGGCCAGCAGAGGTCATAGCCGGAGAATTTTCCGGTGGATTCTCTGACCAAGTAAGCAGATCTGCTGTGTGTGACTTTTCTTCCGAGAAAAACTTGCAATAATTCCACATTACGTGGCCCACGAAGATGATACAAGTATTGACAGGCATGTCCATTAGTTCGTCAATGCAAAAGACTTTTGAATAGTTCTGGAGAAGAATCTCTCTATATTTCCACAAATTTTAAGCTTGGCCAATTGGAATGCTTTCCTTTTTCCTTGTTCTTTACTTCTATGGATAGTGAGACATTGACTCATTGACTTGAAGTCGTTCTACCCGTATTTCACAAGCTGAGAAAATAAACTCGCAAGACTTGTAATGATTCACTACACTATAAAACTCTACCCCTCCAAAAGTTCATCAATAACCAAAACAATCAACTGAAATTTATCCTTTAGCAATAATGAAGATTCACAGAATATTTGCTTTCCTTCAGTTTTTTACTCTCTTATATCTCTTCACAGTTTCTTTTGCTTCTACTGAGGAGGCAACTGCTCTCCTCAAATGGAAAGCGACTTTCCAAAACCAGAATAATACTTTATTGGCTTCATGGAAACTAAGTCATGTTGGTTCCAAGAATTCTTCCAGCGTCGGAGCGACAGGTTCTGATGCATGCAGGGGCTGGTATGGAGTTACATGCTTAAATGGAAGGGTCAACAGGTTGAATATTACAAATGCTAGTGTTGTTGGCACACTCTATGATTTTCCATTTTCATTTCTTCCTTTACTTGAATATGTTGATCTTAGCATGAACCAGCTCTCTGGCACAATCCCCCCTGAAATAGGTAAACTCACTAATCTAGTTTATCTTGACTTGTCCATCAACCACATTTCGGGCACAATCCCACTACAAATCGGGTCACTAACAAAGCTTGAGACCCTTCATATCTTTGACAACCAATTAAATGGTTCCATTCCGGAAGTAATAGGTCACCTAAGGTCTCTTTCGGAACTAGCTTTGAATACCAACTTTCTTAATGGTTCAATTCCTGCTTCATTGGGGAATTTGAACAACCTGTCTTCTTTGTATCTTTATGAGAATAAGCTTTCTGGCTCCATTCCAGCAGCAATAGGGAAACTCGTTAATCTTGTTGTGGCTTATCTCGATACAAACCAGTTAACAGGTCATATTCCTCCAGAAATAGGTAACTTGATCAAAGCAAAAGTGTTCTATGCTTTCTCTAATGAATTATCTGGTCCCATTCCTGTTGAAATTGGAAAGATGAAGTCACTTCAGAGTTTAAGCTTCCACAAAAACAATCTTTCTGGTCCAATTCCCCAAACAATAGGTGACTTAACTGAGCTCCAACTCTTGCACCTTTACAATAACCAACTTTCTGGTTCCATTCCTAGTAAGTTGGGGAATTTGAAAAACCTTACTGATCTGCAATTATCTGGTAATCAACTTACTGGGTCAATTCCAGCTTCCTTGGGCAATTTGAGAAACTTGCAAACTCTGTTTCTCCGGGACAATAAACTTTCGGGTTCCATTCCACCAGAACTTGCCTATTTGGATAACTTGGTTGTGCTGGAAATGGATGAAAACCAATTTTCAGGCCATTTGCCTGAGAATCTTTGCCAAGGTGGAAAACTTGAGAACTTCACGGTGAATAGTAACAAGCTGTCGGGGCCAATTCCAAGAAGCTTGAGCAAGTGCTCGAGTTTCAAAAGGGTCCGCTTTGATAACAACAGTTTCACTGGGAATTTATCGGAAGCTTTTGGTATCTATCCAGAGCTTCAGTTCATTATTTTGAGCGACAACGATTTTTATGGTGAACTCAGCAACAACTGGGGAAAATGCAAGAATTTGACAAATTTTCAGATAGCCAGAAATAACATTAGTGGTAGCATACCACCAGAGATTGGAAATGTCAAAGGGCTTTCAGGACTTGATCTTTCATCTAATCATTTGGTTGGGCAGATTCCCAAGGAATTTGGAAGATTGACCTCTCTAATTAATCTCTTTGTGCAAAACAACCACATTTCTGGCAGTCTACCTGGGGAACTTGGGTCACTAACAAAGTTAGAAACCCTTGATTTGTCAGACAATGTATTTAATGGGTCAATCCCGATGTTTATAGGAGATTACATGAAGCTGATTCACTTGAACCTGAGCAACAACAGATTTGGCCAGAAAATTCCGATGGAGATAGGAAGGATAACTCACCTTAATGTACTTGATTTGAGCCATAATCTTCTTGATGGAGAAATACCCCCTCAATTGGCCCATTTGGTGAACTTGGCTATCATAAATCTTTCCCACAATGACCTCTCTGGCCGCATTCCTAAAGAATTTAAAAGTTTGACAGGTTATGTCATATTGTCATACAATGAGTTGGAAGGTCCAATACCGAATAATGAAGCTTTTATGAATGCCTCGTTAGAAGGCAATAAAGGTCTTTGTGGTAATGTAACAGGATTCCAGCCTTGCGAAAGTCCATTTTCTGTGGTGGAGAAGCACTCAAGACGTAAACTCATCCTCGTCACTGTACTTCCTGTTATGGGAGCACTAGTACTTCTCTGTACTTTCATTGGTGTTCTGCTAATGTGTGATGAAAGAAGAAGAGTTGGAGACATTGAAAGACGGGATTCCAGTGATGTTGTTGATGTTGATGAAGATAATGGTTTGCTCTCGATATCCACGTTACATGGAAGTGCACTGTACTGGGATATCTTAAAAGCCACAAAAGAGTTTGATGCAGTGTTTTGCATCGGGAAAGGAGGGTCCGGAAGCGTTTACAAGGCAAAGCTTCCATCATTTGAGAATGTAGCTGTAAAGAGACTTCATTCTTCATTTGAGAATACACATCTCAAAAGCTTCATGAATGAGGTAAGGGCATTGACAAGGATTAAACATCGGAACATTGTGAAACTCTATGGCTTTTGTTCTAATGCAAAACACTCGTTCTTAGTTTACGAGTACGTGGAGAGAGGGAGTTTGTTTAGTATCTTGAGCAATCAAGTAGAGTCCAAGAAATTGGATTGGCTTAAGAGGGTGGATATCATCAAAGGTGTTGCTTTTGCTTTATCTTACATGCATCAGGATTGCTCGCCACCAATTGTTCATCGAGACATATCAAGCAATAATATTTTGCTTGATTCTGAGTATAAAGCTTGTGTTTCAGACTTCGGAATAGCTAAGCTTCTCAATCCAGAATCATCCAATTGTACTGCACTTGCAGGCACATATGGCTACGTTGCACCAGGTAAGATTTTCCTCTTTATCTTGTCTCAATTCATGAATTCAAGGGGAACTCTCTACTGTTTTTATCTCATTTACACGTTTAAGTAGTTAATACTTCTTTGGGAACTGTATTTTTTCAGAGCTTGCCTACACAATGAAGGTTACAGAAATGTGTGATGTCTATAGCTTTGGAGTATTAGCATTGGAGATAATCAAGGGAAAGCATCTTGGGGAATTCATTTCTCTGCTAGCAAATTCATCGACTAGAGATCATGTGCAGCTTAGCGATTTGCTTGATGAACGTCTTCCAAATCCTGAAGATGAAGTAAAAGAGGTTTTGGTTTTTATCATCAAGCTAGCGAGCTCTTGTTTACTGGAAACTCCAAAATCAAGGCCAACAATGCACTTCATCTCCCATATGTTGTCAATGGATCCACCTGGTTATCAGATAACCTCCATGAAGGCGAAAAGCTTCCTCGAGATATAAGGTGTTTGTGTATGGAAAAGAGCAAGTTTTGATGCCAAGTTGTTGTTAAGCAAGAACAAGAAATTAGTGAGACGTTCCTAGTATTTGTGTATTGTTAGTGTGCTTATCTAGTTTAGAGTTTCAACTTGAAGGATTCTGAGCCCTTGCACCAGAGTTTATACAATATCATGTAGAAGGTAATATTTCAATTTTCTTGTGCCAATAAGTGATACAAAACCTGTTTCATGTTTGCTAAGCACCTACTGGTGTTAGTTGCATTACTTTGCATAGTTCTGGTAGCTCGTGCAAAATGTTTAATGGTATAATGCTTCTAACATTTGATTATGCACTGCAATTCGAGTCAAAGAATGATATCTTAAAGATGAAAGTAGAGAGGATTATGTGTCTAACTAATATCTCTATAAACATGCAATAAATGTCTCTCTTTAAACAGATATTGCAGTTGTAAAATAGTGGAAATATTTAACTCGAGTACCAGTAAAAGAAATTTCTTTGCTTTTCTTCTACTTCTTTTGCCTTGTGTCAAGGTCAAGAGTTCAAGTTGCAGCGCTTGATGTTGTTTTCTGACTATTCTAGAATCTATGCATGAGGAAAAGTTTTGATGACTTAAGAAAAAGAATAATTGTGTTAACTGAGCTAGATTGAGCTGGCTACAGCAACAATTCATACATGCAATGAATCATCGACAATAAAACAGTGAAATCGAGGAGAGAAAGGAAGAGAGAACAAGAGAGAAGAGAGAGAAGAGAGAGAAGATTCTAGACAATTTTCTGTTTATTCTGTTATAATCTTTGAAATGAGATCCGTGTGATCTCTTTATATAAAATTACAAGTTCTGTAATTTCTCTTATTTACAAACTACTCCCTTCTAGTTTCTTGTAGGTTCCTATAGCCCCTTCTCTTTAATACTCCCCTTCAAGCTGGAGAGTGGAAAACATCTAACACTCCCAGCTTGGACAAAAGTGATTGGTGTTGTGCTGTCCCCAGCCCTTTAGTCATAAGGTCTTCCAGTTGCATTTTGGTGGGAATGTACTGTGGTGTGATCAATCCACTCTTTAGTTTTTCCCTCACAAAATGACAGTCTATCTCTATATGTTTAGTCCTTTCATGAAATATGGGATTTGCAGCTATTTGCATAGCTGCCTTGCTGTCACAGTGCAAACTTACTGGTGTTTGTACTTTATTTCCTAGTTCCTCTAGTAAACCAACCATCCAGATAATCTCTGCCACTGCAGCTGCCGTACTTCTATACTCTGCTTCTACTGAGCTTCTACTGATAGTCTGTTGTTTCTTTGACTTCCAGGACAATAAAGAACCTCCCAGCTTGATCACATACCCTGTCACAGACCTCCTGGTGTTGGGGCAAGATGCCCAATCTGAGTCACAGAAACCTGTAAGTACTTGCGTCTGCCCTTTCCTTAGTAGTATCCCTAGACCTGGTGCCCCTTTGATGTATCTGATTACTCTTAGGGCTGCATCCATATGAGACCTTTTGGGATGATGCATAAATTGACTTAAGACCTGTACTGCAAAGCATATATCAGGTCTTGTAATGGTCAGGTATAGCAATTTTCCAACCAGCCTCTGATAAGTTCCTACTTCTTCCAGTTGTGCATCATTTGTTTTCCCAACATAGTTATCATAATCTACTGTAGTAAGCTTATGATTCAGCTCCATTGGTGTAGCAACATGTTTGCATCCACTCAATCCTGCATCAGCAATTAACTTCAATGCATATTTTCTCTGATTCAATAGAACACCTTCTTCTAATCTCATGACTCCAATTCCCAAAAAATTATCTAAGCTCCCCCAGGTCCTTGACCTTAAAGCAACTGTGCAAGGTGTTTTTGGCTTCATTTATCAATGACTGTGAGATACCTATAATCAGTAGATCATCTACATAGATGAGGATTATTACAATGTCTTCTGCATATCTCTTGGTAAACAAAGAGTGCTCATGTGCACTCTGTGCATAACCATCTTCTAATAAGGCAGTGGTTAACTTGATATTCCACTGTCTGGATGCCTGCTTTAGGCCATAGAGGGATTTCAAAAGCCTACACACCTTATATTCCCCTTGCCTTTGAAATCCCTGGGGTAGATCCATGTACACCTCTTGAGTCCGATCTCCCTGAAGGAAAGCATTATTGACATCCATTTGAAATAGATGTCAACCCTTAGAAGCAGCTACACTAATAACAGTGCGCATAGTAACCATTTTAGCCACCGGAGAGAAGGTCTCATGATAGTCCAATCCTTCTTGTTGAGTATAGCCTTTTGCCACTAGTCTTGCTTTAAACTTGTCCACTTCACCATTGGCTTTATACTTGATCTTGTAGACCCATTTTGAACCAATTGGCTTCTTACCAGGAGGCAAATCAACTACTGCCCAGGTTGAGTTGTCTTCAAGAGCCTGAATCTCCTGTTGCATTGCCTTTACCCATTGCTTCTGCTGAGCTGCTTCTTTGAAGGTCTTTGGTTCAGTCAAAACAGAGAAAGCACCTAGATATGACTGGTAGTTTGGTGACAGGTGAGAATATGCAATATGAGAGGATATGGGATATTTACTACCCTTAGAAGAATTGGTGGCAGTGACATAGTCTCTCATCCAAATTGGAGGTGCATGAGTTCTTTGTGGTCTCACAGGTATGGATGAAGGCTCTGAGATAGGTATGGATGAAGGCTCTTCAGATTGTATGGCTTCAGGCTCAGAAACTGCTGGTGTAGATTGTTCTGCATTCTCAGTGGCCTCCAACTCCGAAGAGGAGCCTGCTGGAACTACTTCATGTAACTCCCTTTCAGTGCCATTAGCATCAGTGGTTGAATTGTCAACTGAAGGATGCATGATAACATGATCTGTCTCGGAATTGGGAGGATCAACTGGTGGCAATTCCTGTTGTAATGAGACTGGATTTTGAGTAAGGACAGTATCCTGCAAGAGTGGTTGAGTCTCAACTGTGATGTGGGTGAGCATATCCTCTTCAGTACCTGAAAGGTTCTTGAATGGAAATATGTATTCTTTAAAAACAACATCTCTACTGACAAGGAAGGTTCTACTTTCCAAGTCATAGAGCCTATATCCCCTTTGAGTATCAGAATACCCAAGAAATACAGTTCTTTTTGCTCTAGGAGCAAACTTATCTCCCCTTGGCAATCTACTTGCATACCCCAAACAACCAAACACCTTCAGATGTTCTACACTGGCTTGTTTGTTGTAAAGCAGCTCATATGGAGTTTTTCCTTCTAACACAGGAGTTGGTAACCTATTTATCATATATACTGCAGTTCTCACACATTCACCCCAGAATCTAGTAGGCACTCCACTCTGAAATTTTAAAGCCCTGGCCATTTCAAGGATATATCTATATTTTCTCTCCACAACTCTATTCTGTTGTGGAGTATAGGCACAACTACTTTGATGCACAATCCCAAGTGAAGTAAACAATTCATTGCATTTAGAATTAAAGAATTCTTTTCCATTATCAGACCTCAAACACTTTACAAATACAGCAAATTGATTCTTTACTATTGAAATGAAGTTTTTCAGTACAACTACAACTTCACACTTAGAATTTATCAAACACACCCATGTATACCTGCTAAAATCATCTACTATAGTAGCAAAGTACTGCCTTTTATCATATGTGGGCACTTTGTAAGGCCCCCAAACATCTAAGTGCACAAGCTTGAAAATGCTAGTTGACTTTGTATTGCTAATAGGAAACTGAAGTCTGCATTGTTTAGCTAGAGGACATATGTCACAGTCCTCAATGTCAGTGTTACTGACTTTATTTTGCAGTGTAGGTAAGTGTCGTATAGTCTTCAAAGAGGCATGCCCCAGTCTGTGGTGCCATAGTATGCTATCTGATTTTTCTTTCAAGGTTGTTCCTGCCAACATTACTGCTCTCCCCTTTAGCAAGTATAGGCCTTCCGATTCTCTACCAATCCCCAGTACCTTGCCACTGTAAAGCTCATGAAACAAGCAGAAATCAGGGTAAAAGTTAACTGAACATCTGAGTTCCTTGGTAAGTTTTGACACTGACAATAAATTGAATTTAAAGTCAGGTACATGTAGAACATTTTCCACATTTTTGTTTCCTAAAACCACTGCACTTCCTGCATGTTTTATCTCTGCTCTAACCCCTGTTGGCAACTGCACACCACTATGTTCTTGTCCTTTCATGCTTCTAACATTGCTTAATATTTCCTTATTATGAGTAATGTGATGTGTGGCTCCTGAATCCACTATCCATTCTTCTATTGATGGACTGCAAAGTAGAGAGGCTATACCTGTCGTGTTTGATGAACAATCTCCTGTTGTCGGCTTGTTCAAGAGGCCTACCAACTAGTTGTATTGTTCTTCTGTTAGCACATGAGTTTGAAATGGATTTCCAGACCCTGCTGCTTCTTCAGAACTTGCAGCATTCGCATAAGGTCTAGTTCCTCCACTCGGAAACTTCTTCTTACTTTTAAAATCTGTTGGATATCAGATGATCTTGTAACAGTTTTCTTTCAAATGTCCTTTATAACCAGAGTGGTCACAAATTAGGCCAATCTTCTTTGGCTTGAAGACCTGACGTCTTCTTGCCATCATAGTCAAAGGATCCGTGTTTGTATCTGTAACTCCTAATGATCTCTGGCTTTCCTCATGTGTCACTATTGCATAAGCCTCATTTACAGTGACAACAGGCCTCCTCAACAACAGATTGCTCCTTACATTACTATAAGTTTCATTCAATCCCATCATTAAGTGCAACAATCTCTGATTAGCTAAAAGTTCCATGGATGGTCTAGATTCCTCGGTCACAAGCAGAGGTTGGAACCAGTGCATCCAATTCATTCCACAAGTCACTCATTTTTGTGTAGTAACTAGTTATAGAATCAATACCCTGTTTTAAGCTAGCTATATGATATATTCTCTCGTCAAGCTACATTGATAGGTTATATGTATCCATGTTATGTTTTGATGATCTAACAAACTTATTGATAAGAACCAGATAAGGAACCTGTTACACATCCTCAAGTACTTAAAAAACAACAAGTCTCAGTTCGGGGACGTGGTTCAACTCTTCAGAGTCAAAGGAACAACAGAGGGAACAGATGGCCACCAGTTCCCGTGGTGACTGTAGAAGTCAACTCCCCACAGCTGTAAAGTTGCTGCCTGCACACGCAACAGTGCAAAAATAGTGCAGCAGTCAACATTATGGGGAATGCCCTTTACCTAACTTGCCTACATCATTCAAGTGATGTCACAAATGAGTTATTTACATCAAGCAAAGGTAAAACAAAACACTTGCACATTCAAGAATCGATCAAGCATTTTCCTCTCAAGTCTGTGCCAATCTTGCAAGTGATTCTCAAGGGCATCAAGAACAAAGAACAACATAACGAAGGACCAGTTTCATGTATTAAGTCATTACATGTCCTTAGTTGTGTTGCACCTTTGTTAAAGTTCTTTACTTATAATTTCTACTTAGCTTAGTTAGAAGCATTGTGTAGGAAACCTTTGTAAATCATAAATCCTTGTGTTTGTGTCTTGGCTAGAGTTAGTCGAGTTGTAAAGTCTTTGTAATAGAGTTATTACAAAGTGGCTTGTAATAGAGTTATTACAAGTTAGTGAGGGATTAAGAGGTTAATTCCTATGTTACAATAGGTTGTAATCTAAAGTTTGCTCAGTAGTGAAGTTGAAATCCTACAAGGGTAGGTCGTGGTTTTTAATCCCGTTGAGCTGTGAATTTTTCACGTAAAATTTCTCTTGTCATTTACTTAATGCAGTGTGCGTGGTTTTTGTGGGAACTTATATCTGTAGGAACTTATAGAGAACCTGGTTCTCTATACAGTTTGGTGGACACTTAAATTCTATCAATTGGTATTAGAGCGGGTTCTTTCTATCAGGCTAACACCTAGAAAGGATCCTCATGGCTGCTCCACCAAACTTCGAGGAAGGACAATCAACGTACAGACCACCTAGATTCAACGGTCAATACTATGGTTGGTGGAAAACAAGAATGCATGATTTCATCATGGCTGAGGACTCAGAATTGTGGGATGTAATCTGTGACGGACCTTTTGTTCCCATGAAAAATGTTGATGAGGGAACAACTACAGTCCCAAAAACGAGATAAGAGTACAACGATGGTGACAGAAAGGCCTATTGAGAAGAATTTCAGGGCAAAAAAGATTCTTGTGTGTGGCATCAGACCAGACAAATACAACCGCATCTCAGCTTGTCAGAGTGCTAAAGAGATCTGGGGAGCTCTTCAAACAGCACATGAAGGGACAACTCAAGTCAAACATTCGAAGATTGACATGTTGACAACTGAGTATGAGCTCTTCAGAATGAAGGACGACGAGTCCATTCAGGACATGCACACTTGCTTCACCTCTATCATCAATGAGCTTCACTCACTGGGAGAAATCATTCCTAAGAACAAACTTGTCAGAAAAATACTTGGTGTATTACCTGGTTCCTGGGAAAGCAAGGTAAACGCCATCACAGAGGCAAAGGACCTGCAGAAGCTAACCATCGATGAACTTGTTGGCAATCTGAAAACCTATGAAATAAAGAAGAAGAAGAAGAAGAAGAAAAAGAAGAAGAGGAGGAGGAGGAGGAGGAGGAGGAGGAGGGAGGAGGGAGGAGGGAGGAGGAGGAGGAGCCGGAGCCGGAGCCCAAAAAGGAGAAGAACCTGGTCCTCAAGACGGACAACAATGATTCAGGTGGTGAAGATGCTGATATGGCTTACCTGACAAAGAGATTTCAGAAAATGGTTCGCAGAAAATGGTTGACAAAGAGGGGCAGTTCAAGCAAGACAAGAGGGTATGACCTATGTCATAAATGCGGGAAGTCAGGACACTTCATCAAGGACTGCCCTCTCCTTAAGCAAGACCAGTACAAGCACAATACAGACAAAGGAGGGAAAAGGAACCGGGTTCCTGACAAAAAGTTCAAGAGAAAAGATGTCGCTGACAATGTTGTGAAACAAGCTCTTGCTGCATGGGGAGACTCCTCCAGCGAATCTGGAGATGATGATGATCAAGGCGACATCTCCATGATGGCAGTAGAAAGTAAAGCAGCTGAATATGACTCCATATTTGTTCTAATGGCTAAATCAGATGAGGATGAGGAAGATGGCGAAGAAGATGAGGTAAACTTTCTAGATGTTCAAAGAAATTTGAAATCCTATCTCAAAAGAAGCTTATATTTTTGGCTAATGTTTTAATTGATGCTTATCACAGTCTCATTAATGATAAAAATGCGCTAACCACGGAACTAGGAAAAATAGAACACGAGAGAGATGATCTAGTGGTGGTTGCGGTTGATCTAAGAGAGACCAATGAGAGTTTAAAAAGGGAAAAGGATATTTTGACTATGAGAAGTGCAAACATAGAGCACGAGAGAGATGACCTATTAGTAGTAGTTCACTACAACATTTTACGCCTTTAACCACATCTGAAAAGTGTTCCCTAAACTATCAAAAAGTGTGGCTTTTGCTCAAAGGCCACACTTTTCAACCTAAAGCAACGCTTTTCAAGGGGTGGCCTAAATGAGCGTAACCTTTGACCTAAGGCAACACTTTACAGGGTTGCTGTAGGATCCACGCTTGAAAAGTGTAGCCTAAAGAGTAACAAAGGCAACGCTTGTTACTCCCTCTATGGTAACAATTTTCATGTACGACCCCCAACACCTTAAAAGCGTAGCCATTGTTACTCCTTAGGCAACAAATGTAAAGTATAGCCTTTGCTATGCTGCTATATCGTCCACAAATTTGCTAATCCGTACAGTCACGCTTGTATAAGCTATAAAACATATTTTATTATTATAGAAGCCATGGTTTTGTGGTCAACAAATTAATTTTTGTATATATCCTATAATCACATTTAAGTAGAGAGATCTCAAGCACTCAATTAAATAGAAGATAATAAAAGAATAGTTCAAATGCATATACTTGCAATGAACTTCAAAACGGGAATAAATCTCGTATAATACATCAACAAAAAATGCAAATATTTCAAGGTGCATGCTAGAAATTAACTTTACAAAAGCAAATGTATCACTATAGTATCAGAAATAACAAAAATCAAAATTGTCCAAAGTCTTCATCAAATTGTCTTTTGGCCACCATTTCCAATTGCTCACCAGAATTTCCTACAGAATCAAAATAAAATTAATAATTAGATAGAATTCATTAGTATGTAAGTGCAAACTCAAAGCAATGTGGCAGAGTTTGCCCCTTGGAAATTTAAGTACCAAGCAGTATTCAATGAATAGATGTCTGCTATAAATATAAGGCTTAAGCATCATTCCATCTTTTTTCCCTTATCATAAACTGAATTTGTTCCTTTAGTTCAGGCAAATTCTCCATTCATTTATGATCTTTAAAGTCATGTGAAGACCAAAACGAATTAGTATGCAGTTCTAGCTTCTGTTGAGGAAAGCTAAAGTTATAAATCAATTTCTTACACATAAATGGTCCAGCAATTTCTATTATGTCTTAGTTTAATATGTATAATATTCATGCATTTGGTCAAGTAAGCATAAACTGTAGAAAATAAACATAATTACTTTTCTTGAAGTCTCCACCTTAAACTTTTTATCGTGCACTTTCATTAAGAAGAATCTAAACTACAAATTACCTAGTTTAACCGCACAATAATAATGACTCCAATCATTATCAAATACCTCATACACTACATTATGAATATGGTAATCACAAGAAAGGAGCATAATTTCATACAGTATGAAACATACAACATCATAATGAAGTTGAACAGGTGTTATGATGGAGCACTGATTTTTAAGAAAATAACTATTTAGTAAAATCTCAATTTTAGGTTCAACAGTAGTATATATTTCATAATTCTACTGGCTAGAATAAAAAAAGATATTGCTTTCCGAATCCGATATGCTTTAGACAATCGTATGACAGGATAGAAGCATATATTGCTTACCTAACGTAGAGTACATTTCTCTGCTTTGTGCTCTCGACTAAATTTACCAATATCCATTTCTTCTGTACGTGGATGTAGAACCAACAACCTAGAATTCAATACTAAATAAAGTAAAAAAATATTATTGAACATACATCAAAGAACCAAGATGGCAATAGGGAAAAAACAATTTAACAAAGAATAGTCTGAAACTTAGGACAATCATTAAGTTCGTAACAATTAAACAAATTGTCTTCTACTAAAAGCTTGTAGGGCAGGAGTTTAGCTTGTTCAAAATTATGACACAAATATTTTTAACTTAAGCATGCACTCCAAAATCTGCAATAGTGACTGGCGTCTTGTCAATTTTCTCAAGAATTCTGCCATTACTAGAGAGAACACCCGACTTCACCTAGCAATCTTAAAGAAACTGATGGAATCATATATTAGCAATGTTAGGAAGATGTAATTAAATAGTTGAAGTATTACAAAGAAACTGAAATAACTGAGATGGAAGATTATACCTGAAAATGAAAGCTTTGTTCGCCTCACCAAAGATATTTGCTACATAAACCAAGCAGTAAAATGGAAACAATATTATTCTTTTCAACAGTTTTTTACAATCAAATTTTCGAGGCACAAAGTTTATTCTTTACCAGGCATTAAACTAGATACGCAAGTGAAATATTAAAAAATGAAAGTAAAATATTTAGGTCGTGAAAATGATCATGACATCAAAATCTTGAAAACGTTATACTGTACTATAGGTTATTAAAGTAACAAAACATTAAGCTTTCACCTTGGTTTAGCAAGATTTTAAAGTACAGGCGTGAATTGGAATGGCATGCGATAAAAAGGGTGTTTGAATATTAAGAATTAGTAAAGTATTTGAATTTATGATTTTGTCCCTAACTCCCAAATAACTCAAAATATGATCATAAACTCCATCGGCATGGTATTGTAGAAGCAATTTGGAAAATGACAGAAGCAAATTAAATACACTCCACAAATTTTGGAGCCACTATCACATAAGAACCAAAGAAGAAAGCATGTTCCTGTGGAAATACTAACGAACTATACTACTCAATTTAGAGTTGAGGCTTTCATTACACATTTAGATTATTACTACTCAATACACAGTTAGTTCCTAAAGTAGCTTATATATATTATGGAACAAAAGTGCACATCACTAAGTAAAGGATATGCACGCCAAGATTATGTACTTAATAGTATTTGCACCCCCCACATTCTAATGCAACTGAAGAAAAACTAATGGAATAGAGAGTTGCATGGTAAGAAGGCTCTCTAAATCATGACTTTTGATGTATTCCGTGAGTTTTTTTCATCACAAAAAACCTTATATATATTTCCGAAATAAGATTATCAAAGGATTCTGCGCAAACCTTTAACTAAACAAATCGCAAAGCTCTCAACTAAATAAGCAAATGAATTTCAGAGAAATTTCGAAGAAGCCATTAAACAAAAAAAAGAAATTGTAGAATTTCAGAGAAGCCAAATCGCAAAGTTATTAAACTGACACCAAAACTTTCATAGAAATCTTACACAAGCTTTCGAAAAATGAAGATCAACAACGACTGTAAGCCCAAAAATCAAAATTCCCAATTGCAACTGATGGCCGCAGAACCCAGACGAAAAGAGAGCTTTGACTTTTTAGAAGAGAGACTAGATGAGATGTAGCGCCTCCATCAGAGATTTCCACAAAACCCACACTAATTTGCTTCCTAGTTACAAGAAGAGCCAAATTTTAGAGAAGAGGGAGGATGGGATCTATTGTAGAGGTGGTAAAACCTGGAAAGAGCGGGATATTTTAGGGCAAAATAATTCGGCCAAATACAGAGAGTTGCTTTTATTAATATAAACAAGCACGCCTAAAAGTGTTGCATTACATGTGAATAAGCGTGGTTAATTAATTTATGATTTGGCAGCAGTTGAAAAGCGTAGTCTTTACACTTAAAAGGAATACTTTTTAAGGTTTGCCTAAAATCCGTAGCCAAAAGTGCTAGACAATGGCCACCCCTTAAAAAATGTTGCCAAAGATACTCTCAGCAACGTTTTCCAAGTGTTGTCTATAATTGGTGTGGCCTTAGGCTAAATTTGTTGTAGTGGTTGTAGACCTAAAGGAAACAATTGAGGAACTCAAAAGGGAAAGTAGGCCTATGAACACTCAGAAGGGAAAGAAAGTTGCAAGTGAGGCACACCTTAGGCTTGAAAATGAGCTAAAATCAGTGAAATCTAGTTTGTGTGATGAGCTTAAGAAAAACAGACAACTTCAGGAAGATCTAGGCAAAGTGAAGAATGACCTAGAAAAATCTCTTAAGTGGACGTGGTTCTCTGATGCTATCACTGCCATGTACACAAACAATGGGGAAAACATGCAGGGAATCGGGTTCCAAAAGGAAAAAACTCCCTACAACCCTCATAGCAAGTACGTTATGGTACCTGACAATTGGCTCTGCACTCACTGTGGTAACACCGGGCATTTTAAAGAAACCTGTAAAGCTAGATTCAGTCCCAACAGAAAAATAAATTTTTTGTTGAAAAGGTAACCACTGCTAAGGAACCTGGTCCCTCCGTTAAAAAATGTATATTGCCTGCCTGGACAAGAAGAAGTCTAATTTGCCCTTTTCCTCATTACAAGGGACCCAAACAAGTTTGGGTTCCTAAGTCTAACCCTTGATTCTCTTGTGCAGGGAGCAGCGAAAGGAAGCAGCCAAAAATAGTACATGGATAGTGGTTGTTCTAAGCACATGACTGGAAGCATCAATGATTTCCTTTCACTCAAAGCTCTGCAAGAAGGGAGTGTGTCCTTTGAAAATGGCAAAAAGGGATACATTCAAGGAGTAGGAAGAATAGGACTCTTGAAGACATGTCAAGAACAATGTTGATTGACAGTGGCATTGCAAAGAATTTCTGGGCAGAAGCAGTCAACACTGCGTGCTACTTGGTGAACAGGTGCATGATCAGGTCCTTCCTGAACAAAATCCCGTATGAACTGCCGAACGGAAGGAAGCCCAAGCTAACACATTTGAGGACATTTGGCTGCAAATGTATTGTTCTAAAAAATATCAAGGAAGCATTGAAGGATGCTGACTAGATTACTGCTATGCAAGATGAACCTCATCAATTTGAGAGAAACATCGTGTGGAACCTGGTTCCTCGACCCGCTGACAGAACTATTATATGAACCAGGTTGGTATTCAGAAACAAACTTGATGAGTTTGGAAAAACAACAAGGAACAAGGCAATGCTAGTAGTTCAAGGCTACAATCAGGAAGAAGGGATTGACTATGATGAAACTTTTGCTCCAGTTGCTCGAATGGAGGCCATAAGAATTCTTATTGCCTTTGCGTCTTATATGGAATTCAAATTGTTCCAAATGGATGTCAAAAGTGCTCTTCTGAATGGCTTTCTAAAAGAAGAAGTCTTCGTCAAGCAACCACCTGGTTTCGAGTGCCATGAGCATTCCGAGCACGTGTTTAAACTTGACAAGGCATTATATGGACTGAAGCAGGCTCCTCATGCATGGTATGAAAGGCTGTCCAAGTTTCTTCTAGAAAATGGCTTTACAAGAGGGAAAATTGACAACACTCTATTTCTGAAGAAACGCGGGAGGAACCTTCTCATTGTGCAAGTTTATGTTGACTACATCATCTTTGGTGCAACAAATGACTCTCTGTGTGAAGAGTTTGCAACGCTCATGGGAATCGAGTTTGAAATGAGCATGATGGGAGAATTGAATTTCTTCTTGGGTTTGCAAGTCAAGCAAACTTCTAAGGGCACAATGATAAATCAGTAGAAGTACATCAAAGAGCTTCTGAAGAGATTTGAGATGGAGAGTTCAAAGATCATTGATACACCTATTGCCACTGCCACTCACCTGGATATGGATGAACCTTGTTCTCCTGTAAACGAGACTATGTATAGAGGCATTATTGGGTCACTTCTGTATCTTACAGCAAGTAAACCAGACATTGTTTTCTGTGTGGGACTCTGTTCCAGGTTTCAATCCAATCCAAAGTAGCCTCATCTGAAGGCTGCAAAGAAGATTCTGAGGTATCTCAAAGGAACGTGGGACCTGGTTCTCTACTATCCCTCAAGAGATAACTTTGACTTAATAGGGTAAGTTGATGCTGACTATGCTGGTTATCTGGTGGATGGGAAAAGCACTTCTGGTATGGCACATTTTCTAGGTTTGTGTCTAATCTCATGGGGCACAAGAAAATAAAACTCAATGGCCCTTTTAACTGCTGAAGTTGAGTATGTGGCAGCTGCCTCTTGCTGTGCTCAACTGTTGTGGATCAAGCAGCAGCTAGAAATTTTCGAGACAATGTTGAGAAAGGGCTCATCTGCATGAAGTTTTGTAGCACAGAAGATCAAATTGTAGATATCTTCACTAAAGCACTGAGCAGAGAGCACTTTGAAAAGAATCGCTTGGCACTAGGGTTGATGAAGTCTAGCTAGGGACCTGGTCCCTCGATGATTGGCTATGAAAGAAATGTACAGGTAAAATAGCTAAAGTGTTTTCTGGCAAAGTCTAACTCACCTCTATACCGTTACAGGTAGACATGCATGGCGATTACAAAGCAGACAAGTAGCTAATACATTGCACATTGGTCAAAGGATGAGGCTTACATTTTCAAACTCTGTCAGGGAACCTGGTTCCTTTGACACAGGTTAGTATCTCCTCTGTACTCTCATGCATAATTTTTTAAATGGCTGAAACGATGCCACGTCATTATATTGTCAGTTTCTTTTTTCTTCTTGAATCAAAGCGTCTCACCCTTTATGAAGCGACCCGAATACCCAAAATTGATACCCAACCGGTCTCTAACTCCTCTCAAATAAATCCACTCACAGTCACTTTCAGAACTGTTCATATCACGAATCCAAAATTCCCCTTTTTCCCTTCTTCAAACTCTCTTCTTCAACTAACTACACTCCACCATGTCTGACAATCAGGAAACACAAAATGTTCCAAGCATCGTCTCCACTGTGTCCTCATCCATTGAAACACCGGTGATAGAGCCCACACTCCCTGTTACGACTAGTCCAAACCCTAATCTAGAGTCACAACCACCCTCTACTTCCTCTCCAACCCAGTCGAGTTCTGGTTCTCATCAGAGTCGCAAAACATTGACTCCCAGGAATTTGTGGCGGTGACCTCTACTTCTGCCTCGCCGGAAAAGATGGTTGACGAAGACACAGTAGATGGAGAAGAAAATCAAGAAATTTCTAATCTACCAATGGAAGAAAGTTCTGCTAAAGAACAATGTGTGGGTCATACTAGTGATGAATCGACAATGGCAGCCCCAGACTTGGATCCTACAGGTAATGATCCTCTTATGCCTTTTGAAGTTACTTTGGAGTTACAAGAATATGAAGCTATAGAAAATATGCTTTCATTTGCTGCTGAGGGTGTGTCTGAGTTTCAGGGGGAAGATAATGGTACATAGGTCGAGGGAAGGGAACTGGTGCCTGTCAAAAATCTGGCACCAAACAGTACTACTGGGGAACTTCCTGAGGGACCTGATCCCTCCACACAAGAGGAGCACTATGCTCCTACTTGGGATGAAACTCCCTATTCTTCTAAAGAACCCCAAGTCAGTACTGATCCCGCTCCCTCTCCTCATTTCTAAGTTGAGCCATTGGCCATTATTCCTCCCGATATGCGATCTCTGTCTGAGGAGGAAAACGAAGGGAGTGAAGATGACTATGATGGATGATTGTGCTCTAGCAAGGTCACTTCGTTTCCAGCCATGTCTGCCTAAATCGAAAAATCGCAAACCCCTAATTTCAGAGTAATTCCACCTCTTTCGTCCAAACTTCGAATCTGAGCCCTAGAATTGAGATCGTGGCTTTGATACCATGTTAACTGAGCTAGATTGAGCTAGCTACATCAAAACTTCATACATGCAATGAATCATCGACAATGAAACAGTGAAATCGAGGAGAGAAAGGAAGAGAGAACAAGAGAGAAGAGAGAGAAGATTCTAGATAATTTTCTGTTTATTCTGTTATGATCTTTGAAATGAGATCCGTGTGATCTCTTTATATCAAATTACAAGTTCTGTAATTTCTCTTATTTACAAACTACTCCCTTCTAGTTTCTTGTAGGTACCTATAGCCCCTTCTCTTTAATAAACTGCGTCAAGCCAAGTGATAAAATTTCAATTGTTGAGGCTAAATCTGTCCTACCATTGTTTTTTCTAGTAAATAAGTGCTCAAAACATTAGCAAATAATCAAAACCAATGTAAGCGAAAATTGTTTCACACGACGAAACATATGCTCAAATTTTGTGTGTCTGTATTGTGGGGCTAAGACTCCCTTTCTTGTTTCATAAAAATAAGGATTCATTTTCTGTTAATCCTCCTAAAATGGAATGAGTTTGCAATTGAAGGTTATCCATTAACCAATTGACTGGAAATATTGCTCTAGTCTTTGTCATATACCCGAAGTTTCTCTTCATGGATCCCATAGTAAATTCTATGGATAATCCTTGTAGGAATTGGGAACCCGAAGGGTGGTGCCGTGCCATTTTCATATTATCAGCTGCTCATTTTATTATTGATGAATTAATTGGCTGCTATGTGACACTTCTTCTGCCGAAATTTCTATATCATTCCCCTTCGCATGTTCCCTCCCAAATTTATAAATTGTTATTTATTGTGTTATTGTTGCTTCGTATTTGTAGATACTTGTACATGTTGTTTACGTACGTGTCTTGTCATAGCCTCGTCACTACTTCATCAAGGTTAGGCTCGATACTTACGGAGTACATGGGGTTAGTTGTACTCATACTACACTCTGCACTTCTTGTGCAGATTTTGGAGTTGGTCCCAGCGGCGTACCATAAACTTGCTCGGATTCAGCTACCCAGAGGAGATTTGAGGTATAACTGCACAACGTCCGCTTTTCTGAAGTCCCCTTCTATCTTATCTTAGCTGTGTATTATCTTTCAAACAGCTTGAATTTTATTCAGACCTTTATTTGTATTATTCTAGTAGCTCGTGCACTTGTGACACCAAATTCGGGGATGTATTTAGAGTGTTCGATTGTTATTTTAACGCTGGCTTGCTTAACAAGTGAAATGTTAGGCGCCATCACGGTCCTGAAGGTGGAAATTTCGGGTCGTGACAGTATGGGTGTGCACCATAGAAATTGTGACTCAATTGATTCTGTAGGACTGTGTAGTCAAGTAACTTTTTATTTTCCATGTATTTTTCCGTGTGTTCGATAAACTGAGATGTGACTCATATTAGAAATCATGCTTAGGTTTATACTGATATTATTGGGACCCACTGAGGACATTTCTGTTGTTGAGTTAATTGCTTAAATTGAAATTTCATACTCAATCATATTCATTCTTTTACACATCATATCTTAGTATCTGTTGCCATTTATTGATACATCATATCATCATGTCAGGCCGATTTTCATGATATTGTGAACCCGAGAGACCGGATAGACTATTGACTGAGTGAGGCTGAGGGTCGGATTGTGAGTGATATTTATGGGATCGGGTTGCACGCCGCATCATGACTTTATTTATTTATGCCTGGATCTGGATTATTATAGCGCTTGGGCTGAAGGAGCCCTTCCGGAGTCTGCACCCCTCCCCACTCCAGTGTGCGCAATTGATTTTATATTGAGGAATAGATCTTTCCTAGGCATAGATCTTGCCCGAATCATATATATTAAGGGATGGATCTTCCTTGGGTATGGATCTTGCCCGGATCAATTATATTTTTGGGATGGATTTTTCCTGGGCATGGATCTTGCCCGAATCAATTATATTTTTGGGATGGATTTTCCCTGGGCATGGATCTTGCCTGAATCATTTACTTCCTCCGTTTTAATTTATGCGAACCTATTTCCTTTTTAGTTTGTGCCAAAAAGAATGACCCCTTTTCTTATTTGGAAATAATTTACCTTTATGCAATGATTTATAGCCACATAAAATATATGTGCCTCATTTTACACCACAAGTTCAAAATTCTTGTCTCTTTTCTTAAACTTTGTGCCCAATCAAATGGTTTCACATAAATTGAAACGGAGGGAGTATATTTTTTGTATGGATTTTCCCTGGCATGGATGTTGCCTAATTATCTATATTGAGGGATGGATCTTTCCTGGATTGAATTGGCCTTATACAGTACTGAGTGACTGACTGTCAGTGCTATATATTTGGGGATGGATCTTCCTTGGGCTGGATTGGCCATATACAGTACTGAGTGATTGAGTATTACGAGAGCGTGAGTACATGAGTTCATCATTGAGATACATTGCATTTGACATGCATACTTGAGATATAAGCAAAAATATGCATTTCCTCTTGCTACCCGATTTTGGTGACATTCATAATTTCATCTGTATATTGACATGTAGGCATAGAGATGTATTTCCCTCATGCTATCTGAAAAATGAAACATATTATTTATTGTTGAAAGGTTTTTGGGAAAAATCATAGCTTTCAAACTTATTCATATATTTTTGAGGTTTTCGGTGAAAGATCGGGGATCTAGTGTTATACTTGAAAAGCAGGTTTTCAGTAACTGTGAATTATATGAGCTATTTCTCGTACCATCTTTATTATACTATTATTAACTGTTGCTGGTTATTGGAGTTGGACTCTGACCCTTGTTCCAGCTTGTCACTACTTTCAACCTAAGGTTAGGTTTGTTACTTATTGAGTACATGAGGTCGGTTGTACTCATACTACAATTTTGCACCTTGCGTGCAGATTTTGGATGTTGATGTTGCTGTACATGGCGAGAGCTAGCATTGAAGATGTACCTGCAATCCGGTCATAGATGCCTCTTGTTCTTGATAGCTTTAGAATTATTAATCTGTTCATGTATATTTCGAACAGATGATGTATTTTATTTCCTACCAGCTTTGTAAATTCTAAATCTTAGAAGCTCATGAATTGTACTACCAGTCCTTGGGAAATGTGTTAAAGTTTAGTTATTTTATCATTAAATTCTTAGTAAATCTCATTAAATTTGATAGTTGTTAATTGGCTTACCTAGCGGGTTGGGTTAGGTGTCATCACGACTAGTTGGATTTTGGATCGTGACAGTAGAGCATGCTTGGAGTGGCTGACTAGGCTGTTTAATGTTATTTTCAGGACAAAGAGGATACCAGATGAGTGGAGGTGGAGTACGATGCTTCCGTTGTACAAGAACAAATATGATATCCGGAATTATAACAACTATAGGGGTATCAAGTTATTGTGTCATACCATGAAAGTTTGGGAGAAGGTGGTGGAAGGGAGGGTAAAGAGGGCGTTGTCTATATCAGACAAACAGTTTGGGTTCACGCCGGGTCGTTCTACTACAGAAGCTATCCACCTTATCAGAAGGTTGGTAGAACAATATAGAGATAGGAAAAGGGATTTACACATGGTGTTTATTGACGATAAGACATACAGTTTGTGCTCATACTTTTTGCTCTTTCTTCTTGTTAATTCTGCTTACTTTTTGTTGTTCTTGAATCAGTAGGCATTCTTGAGAAGAGATTGTTATAGTTATTAATTACCCAGAACTAGGTATTCTCCTTAGAATTAGGTATTCTCTTTACTGTTATCTGCTAACTGCGTATTCACTTGATTAAAACTATAAATCTTATTATATATATTAACTCATTTACTTCCCTAGAGAGCAAAGGTTAAAAGTGATGTTGTTTACTAATTGATATAAAATGAGA
Source organism: Nicotiana tabacum (assembly GCF_000715075.1). Taxonomy (NCBI): domain Eukaryota; kingdom Viridiplantae; phylum Streptophyta; class Magnoliopsida; order Solanales; family Solanaceae; genus Nicotiana; species Nicotiana tabacum. The sequence goes on from NC_134091.1 coordinate 36,920,573, forward strand.
TGTAAAGTTAACCTTTTATTTTGTTTCAGAGTTCCTTGCATAGAGATTAAGAAGAAAAAGACGTTGAAATTCCAAATCCCCCTTCAGGTGCCTTAGAGTTGTGCTTTTGCCCTGGTTTTTTCCCATTGCTTCAGTCCGACAACCTTATTGTCGATGGTATATCCCATGCTTTTGGATTTTCATGTCCATCTCCATAGCTGCTAACATGTTATATTTTTTTCCCAATTAGCATTTGGATTTGGGGTCATTCTCTATTTACTTTCTGCCATGTTTCAACTATTTGATTAAGGACCTCAATTTCTACAGATGTTGACTCTATCCATGTCGTTTATTTGAAAGGAGTTACTGATATTGTACCATAATGTCACCTATAAATATGGAAGATATTAAAGAAATATCTCGCTGGGTGGCAGCCCAACCTGCTGTCACAAAGGGAAAGTGAGGTCTCAAATGTTGGCTGGTGAGTCCTTGTGATCTTTTTGACTCTACATTTTGTACCGTTCGTTTAATGTTATTCTTGAATCATCATGATAAATTTCTGTTCATGAGCTATCTTGGTAAGAAAATTTGTTATTAGCCTATCTGTTGAGGTAACCTTATGAAAATTCTTGGTAACTAAGCAAACTTTCAAAGATTTTGGGTTTGCTTGTTTATGGGCGTTGGTTAAATTTTGACTTTTTGGGTGTCGAGCCATCGATGGGAATTTGCAGTCGTACCCTATATTTGTGCTACCTTTTAACCTGTACCCTATTTTTAAAAATTATTGATTTGGTAGCCAGTTGACAAAAAATCCGTAATAATATGATAATTACACCCCTGATAGTATTAGCATTAGCATGTTACTTTGGAGATGACCTCATTCACATTAGCATACTGTAAAACAAGCCCTGATAAACGTAGTAGCATGCTAACGTTTGGAGATGACGTTGTTTTACAGTACCAGGGGTTATTCATTAGCATGCGAGATGGTGTAAAACTTCAGCCAATTACAGTAGCAGCTGAAGTTGTTTTACATTGAAGCTAAAACTTCATGCTAATGCATGCTGAAGTTATTTATCCTGCAGTCAACAGTTTTGTCATGAGTTTTATCCAAAACTTCAGTCTAAACATGTTGAAGTTATTTAGTTCATTTGCTAAAACTTCAGTTTAAACATGCTGAAGTTATTTAGTTCATTTTCGAAAACTTCAGACTAAACATGCTTAAATTTTTGTCTTGCAATATATAATTTTCTAATGAGTTTTTGCTAATGCATGCTGAAGTTATTTAGTTCATTTTCTAAAATTTCAGACTAAACATGCTTAAGTTATTTAGTTCATTTGCTAAAACTTCAGACTAAACATGCTTAAGTTATTTAGTTCATTTGCTAAAACTTCAAATTAAACATGTTTAAGTTATTTAGTTCATTTGCTAAAACTTCATACTAAACATGCTTAAGTTATTTAGTTCATTTGCTAAAACTTTAGACTAAACATGCTGAAGTTATTTAGTTCATTTGCGAAAACTTCAGACTAAACATGCTTAAGTTTTTGTCTTGCAATATGTAATTTTTTAATGAGTTTTTGCTAATGCATGCTGAAGTTATTTGGTTCATTTACTAATATGCTTAAGTTATTTAGTTCATTTGCTAAAACTTCAGATGATATTCAGGAAAAGGTGCATGTGGCTCTCATTGATGACAAGATGCGGGAATCGAGGCTTAGATGGTTCGGACATATTCAGAGGAGAAGCCCAGATGCTCCGGTACGGAGGTGTGAGCGGCTGGTTGCGGAGGGCACGAGAAGAGGTAGAGGGCGGCCTAAGAAGTATTGGGGAGAGGTGATCAGGCAGGCTATGGCGAGGCTCCAGATTTTCGAGGACATGCCACTTGATAGGAAGATGTGGAGGTCGAATATTAGGGTTGTAAGTTAGGAGGTAGTTGAGTCGTGCCTTACTTCGTATCATTGTGGGACTAGCCATGTAGGGTTTTTGTCTAAGATAGCTAGTGGCAATGTTGTGGCTTACTATTTCGCTTTTCAGTGCATGTCCTATTTACTAGCTATCGCTTTTGCTTTGCATCTCTCTTCTAGATTTCATGGTGTTCTTATTTTTCTTATGATTGTTGTGGTGATACTAATATTTACTAATATTGTCTCCCTTTGCTTTGCATCTTTTTTCTGAATTTCATGGTGTTTCTATTTTTCCTATGATTGCTGTTGTGATACTAATATTGTCTCCTTTTTGTCTTTTTATCTTTTTTTTTTTAGACGAGAGTCTTTCGGAAACAACCTCTCTACTCCTTCGGGGTAGGGGTAAGGTCTGCGTGCACACTACCCTCCCCAGAACCCATTAGTGGGATTTTATAGGGTTGTTATTGTTGTTTCTAAAACTTCAGACTTATCATGCTTAAGTTATTTAGTTCAGTTGCTAAAATTTCAGACTAAACATGCTTAAGTTAGTTAGTTCATTTGCTAAAATTTCATGCCAAAATATGCTGAAGTGTTGTCCTACAGTCTACAGTTTTGTCAATAGTCCTGAAGGGCAAAATCGTCTTTTTAAAATGCTTTTAACAAAAATGGGTACGGATACCAACGAAAAAATAAAATGGGTATAAGTTAAAAGGGGGCGACCATATAGGGTGCCCCATGCAATTTTTACGCCATCGAGTGGTTAACTTGGGAGGCCCAAGGTGAAATTCTTGTTGAATACAAGGTGTACTTGAATTCTGCCTATGTAATTAGTCATGATTGGGGGCTCGATTCGTCCTCTATTTGAAGCTTCATGTCTTAGTCCATTACAACCTTATAAGTTGAGAATGAATTATATGTTGTCATGGTCTCTGACTTAGGAGATGACACTCTCTGATTTTCTTTGTTTTTCACTTTTTGGTTTATGAAACTTCTACGATATTTGCTCTTCTTTAAAATTATTTTTAGTTAAAGTGGTAATTTTGAAACAAAAAAAAACAAAAAACTTTAAATCAAAAGCTTAAAAAAGGAGCAATCGGAACAAAATACAGAGGAAGAAACAGAAAGTGGGTGTTATTATGTGGACAAGTAATTATCCTTCAAATTTGAATGTAGTCAATTTAATTTGATTCGATATAAGTATACTTGTAGTACAACGATATTAAATTAAAAATGATGTAATATTGTTTAGATGATCATTCTTTTCCACGTAACAGTTGATTAGTACAACTAATTGTGGGATTGATGTAACGACCTGACCGGTCGTTTTACTTTTTAGATATCCGTTCCCCTAAATAAGACTCCCCATATGTGCTTTTTCTATATTATGACTTGCGGGGACGGTTGGTTCGGGTTTGTAAGAGTTCGAGTTGAAATCAGAACACTTGGTTCCTTAGTTTGGCTTTAAAAAGTTAAGTTTGACTTTGGTCAAATTTTTGAGTAAACGACCTCGGAATCGGGATTTGACAGTTCCAATAGGTTTGTATGATAATTCTGGACATGGGCGTATGTTCAAATTGGGTTTTGGATGACCCTGGAGTGTTTCAGCGCTTAATGTTGAAAGTTGGCTTATTGAAGGTTTAAGAGTTCTTTAAATTTGGTTTGAAGTAGGCTTTAGTGTTATCGAGGTCTGTTTGGGATTCCTAGCCTGGGAATAGTTCCGTATGGTGACTTAAGACTTGCACGCAAAATTTGGTGCCATTCCGAGTAGTTTAGATATGATTCGGCGCGTTCGAAGCAAGTTGGAAGAACTTGAAGTTCCTAAGTTGATTCGATTTGGTTTGGGGTATGATCTTAGTTTTGGTATTGTTTTCCGCATTCCGAGGGTTCGAGCAAGCCCGCCTCATGTTTACAAACTTGTCGGGTGCAATATGGACGATACGGATTGAGTTAGAACTCGAAAGGGGCTACTGGTGCACGGGTTCAGATGTGCCCGCACCTGCGAGCATTAGGCAGCAAATGCGAGCCCACAAGTACGAGCTCTTTACTGCAAAAGCGACTTTGGGCATTTGGTCAATGGTAAGCAGAAGCAGAGAAACATGCGCATAAGCGGCCTTGCTTCTGCGATGAGAAGTCTGCTGGTGCGAGGAGGCCGCAGATGTGCTGCACCCTCCGTAGAAGCGAGATCATATCCGCAGAAGCAGAGCTAGCCAGCCTGGGCTAGGACTGCACCTGCGATGGATTTTCCGCAGGTGCGGCGCCGCAGATGCTGCCCCAGGTCCGCATAAGAGGAAATATTGCTGGGCAGAAGCTTCATTTATTACGGGACTTAGGCCACTTTTGACCTATTTTTCTCACTTCTTAGGCGATTTTGGAGCTTCTTAGAGGGGGGTTTTCACCTACCTATTGGAGGTAAGTAATTTCTATCCAATGTAAGTTAAATACATAGATTATGGAAAGATTTTAACACATAAAATTGTGTAAATTATGGGTTTAGATGAAAAACCTAGGTTTTGATAAAAATGAAACTTAACCACGAAAATGATTATGGAATGGGATGAAAATTATATATTTGAGTTCGTAAGGCTATGGGTAATGATTAACTTCGAAAATTTCCGGAATCCGGGCACGTATGCCCGGGAAAATTTTTTAGGAATCTTCCAATTTGGGTTGGACAATTACTCTGATAGTTAAATTATGAAGTTTTGAACATGTATTGATTAATTTATACAATATTTGACTAGTTTCGGATTTTTCGGCACCGAGTTGAGGATTTAGAGTGAATTTAAGGCCGAAAAGTGAGCTTTGAGATAAGGTAAGTCTCTTGACTAACCTTGTAAGAGAGAAATTTCCCCATAGGTGATTTAAATTACTGTTTGCTCTTAATTGTGGGGGATACGTACGCACGAGGTTACGAGAGTCCATGCGTAGCTACTAATTATGTTTATTTCCGGGTAGTTTAGGACCTGAACCATGAGATACTTGTAACGTTTGCACCATGTTTGTTAATTAAAGTTCCTAAAATTATTTCCGAACTTGATAGAATAATTGTAAAAGATCGACTTCCACTTACTTGAGTTTTGGCGGGACATTTGACTGTTAATAGAAATTGTGCTCCTTTATGTATTAGCTCTGTAATAACTTTCTAACAGAATGTTTATAAAGTATCCTCTCTTCTTGTGGAGCGGGCCGAACGCCTCGTCAGTAGAATAGATGCATCTGTGGTTTGTGCCGCTCGACACTCGACAATGTACACATTATTCTGGATCGGATCGTACGACCTCGACATAATCGCTCGTGATAATACTTGGACTTTACTTTTTTATTTGATATCATTTCATGGCTTGGGAGGTTAAAACTATGTAAGACAGAAATTAATTTGGGACTTATCATATGTGAAAGAATTATTTATTTTCTGCTTATTATGGAGTTATTATTATTATTTACATAACCCATGCTTATTATGGAGTTATTATTATTATTTACATAACCCATGCTTATTTAGAGCTTTTGTATTTTTATTGTTAGCCCATAGTAAGTGTCGATGTCGACCTCTAGTCACTACTTCTTCGAGGTTATACTTGATACTTACTAGGTACATATTATTTATGTACTCACGCTACACTTCTGCACTAACCGTGCAGGATCTGAGGCAGGTGCATCTGGCAGTCTCACCGGCGCGCATCCCAGATATCCCGAGGTCTAGTGGTGAGCTGCTTCCTGAGCCATTCTGCAGCCCCTAGAGTCTCTCTTTTGTATTTATATTCTGTCTACTTTTCATTTCAGATAGTAGTTAGAGTTTTGTATATTCTACTAGTGCTCATACACTTATGACACCATGTCTTGGCACACATACTAGTAGACTTAATGGTTTTGGATTATTATTATTGTTATGATTGCACTCAGTTGCTTTCGTTTTCTTTATTTAAATCTGCTACTTCTTAATATCTTAATCAAAGGAATTTAATTACTTGGAAACTTATTAAAAAGAGTAATCACGTAATTAGTTCACTGTTAGCTTGCCTAGCGGCGAAGCTGAGCGCCATTATGGCCTATGGGAGAAATTGGGTCGTGACAACATGGTATCAGAGCACTAAGTTCACGTAGGTCTCACAAGTTATGAGCAGGCTTAATAGAGTCTTGTAGATAGGTGCAGAGACGTCTATACTTATCTTCTAGAGGCTATAGGGTATTAGGAAACTACTCTTTCTTCATCTCCTATCGTTCAGTTGATGTTGTACTAAGTATATTTCTCTTATTCCCACACAGATAATGAGAACGCGCACTGAAGAGTTGCTCTAGTTATGCTATCAGTGGATCTAGTAGAGGATCCTATTATTGAGGAACAGGGCGAGGTGCCTATAGCAGAGCCAGCCCCGATGGATTTCATGTCTGCACCGGGATTCCAGGAGGTCATAGGCCGTATGCTGCGGTTCATGGATTCCACGAATTAGGCTGGTTTATTTCCAGTAGACCCAGTCACATCTCAGGCGGGGAGGGGGGAGCGCAGGGCCCATAGGTGGTGGCAGTCATATCTTCTCGGCACACCAATAGTTTCTCCTCCCATGACTTGGGATTAGTTCACACTCCTATTCCACCCTCTCAGAGGGAAGAGTTGCGGTTTCAGTTCGAGCAGCTCCAGAAGGGTCAGATGTCAGTGACCAACTATGAGGCAAAGTTCTCTGAGTTCTATCGCCATGCACTTATGATACTTCCCACCGATGTAGAGAGAGTGCGGGGGATTATTGCAGGTTTGCACTCTGGTATTCAGGCTACCATGGCCCGGGATATTGAGATGGGGACTTTTTACGAGCTAGTCGTGGAGATTGCTTGGAGGATCGAGGGTGTTTGTCAGCATAGCTGGGAGCAGGCTATGAGGGAAAAGCAGTTTTGGTATTCTGGAGTGTTCATGGGTGTCTCGGTTGGGGGCAGAAGCCAGTTTGTAAGGGGTCAGTCTAGCAAGCCCACATATCCAACCCCGCCGCCTCCCTGGGGTGCTCCAGTGCAACCTTATTTCAGTGCCATGCCAGAGAGTTCCTACCGCCCAATGGCTATTCAGGGTTCCTCTAGTGGGTATTCAGGCCATCAGTGTCAGACTTCAGGTCAGCAGTCCACCGTACCGAGAGGTTGTTTCGAGTGCGGGGATCTCACTCATGTGCGGAGGTTCTGCCCCCGACTTCGGGGCAAGGTAGGGTCAGCAACCTATGATTCCAGCACCAGCTGCCCCATCAGCCATCCGACAGCCCATAGGTGGAGGGAAAGTGGGTAGGGGCCATTCTAGAGGTGGATGCTAGTCAGGTGGAGGCCAGCCAGGTGGCGCTCCAGCTAGTATCTATTCTTTTCCGTCCAGACCAGATGCACTGGCCTCAGATGCCGTGATCACAAGTATTATTTCTGTATGCGGTAGGGATGCTTCAGTACTATTTGACTGAGGTTCTACATATTCATATGTTTTATCTTTGTTTGCTCATTTCTTGGGTGTTCCTCGTGAGTCCTTGGGTATTCCTATTTATGTGTCCATACCGGTGGGCTATTCTGTTATTGTGGTTATTAGACCAGAGCAGACCTTCTGTTGCTCGATATGACCGACTTTGATATCATCCTGGGCATGGACTGGTTATCTCCATATCATGTTATTCTTGATTGTCATGCTAAGACTGTTACCTTAGCGATGCCAGAGTTTTCTAGATTAGAGTGGAGGGGTTCGTCTATCAGTGCATCCATTCAGGTTATTTCTTTTCTGAAGGCTCGACACATGGTCGAGAAGGGGTGTTTGGCTTATCTAACCCATTTTCTTTATACTACTACAGAGATTCTGGCGATTGATTCAGTGCCCGTCACTACAAAAAAAACTGGAATTAGCTACGAACGTCGTCGCTAATCTATCGCTAAATCGCCCGTAGCTAGCAAAATTGGTTGATAATATGTTGCTAAATGAGATTATTGATGGATTTTTCTGTTTAGCTACAGAATTTGTCCGTCGCTAAAACCAGATTTTTTAGTAGTGCGTAGTACGGGAGTTCTCCGATTTATTTCCCTATGATCTTCCAGGCATGCCACCAAATCGTGATATCGAATTTTGTATTGATTTGGATCCAGGTACCCAGCTTATCTCTATCCCACTGTATGGCATGACTCTGAAAGAGTTAAAGAAATTGAAGGAACAACTTGAGGAGTTGGTAGCAAAGGGGTTCGTCAGACCGAGTGTGTTGCTTTGGGGTGCACCGGTGTTATTTGTGAAGAATAAAGATGGGACTATGCGGATGTGTATTGATTGCCACCAGTTGAACAAAGTTACCAATAAGAACAAGTACTCGTTGCCACGTATTGATGATTTGTTTGATCAGTTGCATGGTGCTAGAGTATTTTCTAAGATCGACTTGAGGTCGGGGTACCATCAATTGAAGATTCGGGATTCGGATGTTCCGAAGACGGCTTTCCGGACTAGATATGGCCATTATGAGTTTATAGTAATGTCCTTCAGTTTGACTAATTCCCCAACGACATTTATGGATTTGATGAATCGGGTGTTCATGCCATATATTGATTCATTTGTCATTGTCTTCATTGATGACATTTTGATCTACTCGCGTAGCATGGAGCAGCACGAGCAATATTTGAGAGAGGTGCTTCAGACCTTGCGGGAACAGAAAATATATGCTAAGCTCTCCAAGTGTGAGTTCTGGTTGGATTCTGTGGCATTCTTGGGGCATGTTGTATCAAGCAAGGGTATTAGGGTGGATCCCAAGAAGATCTAGGCAGTTCAGAGTTGGCCCCGTCCTACCACAACGACTGAGATGGGGAGTTTCTTGGGGTTAGCAGGTTATTATCATCGATTTGTGGAGGGCTTATCATATATTGCAACATCTTTGGCTAGATTTACCCAGAAGGGTGCTCCATTTACCCAGAAGGGTGCTCCATTCTGATGGTCCGATGATTGCGAGGCGAGCTTTTAGAAGCTCTAGTCCGCATTGGCTTCAGCACCAATGTTAGTGTTGACTTCCAGTTCAATGATGTATACTGTGTATTGCGATGCTTCACACATTGGTTTAGGGTGTGTATTGATGCAGGATGGGAGAGTTATTGCATATGCTTCACGTCAGCTGAAGCCCCTTGAGAAGAATTACCCTGTACACAATTTGGAGTTGGCTGCGATTGTTCATGCTCTTAAGATCTGGAGGCATTATCTTTATGGGGTGTCCTGTAAGGTTTATACTGCTCATCGCAGCTTGCAACATTTTTTTAATCAGAGGGATCTCAATTTGAGGTAGCACAAGTGACTTGAGTTTCTAAAGGATTATGACATTACCATCCTATATCATACGGGCAAGGAAAATGTAGTTGTGAATGCCTTGAGTAGGAAGGCGGGGAGCATGGGTAGTTTGGCATTCATTTCAGCAGAGAAGAGGCTACTAGCTTTGGACATTCAGTCCTTGGCTAACAGACTGGTGAGGTTGGATATTTCATAGCCCAGCAGAGTTCTTGCATGCATTGTCGCTCAGTCTTCACTATTCGAGCAGATCAAGGCTCGCCAGTTTGATGATCTGCACTTGTTGGTTCTAAGAGATACGGTACTGCAGGGTGGTTCCAAGGAGGTTAGTATCGGTAAGGATGGTGTTCTGCGACTCCAGGGTCGCCTATGTGTTCCTAATGTCGATAACTTGAGGGGGAATATCCTAGAGGTGGCACACAGTTCTCGGTATTCTATTCATCCAGGTGCTACGAAGATGTATCGGGGCCTGAGGCAGCATTATTGGTGGCGGCAGATGAAGAAGGACAGTTGAGTATGTAGCGAGGTGCCTAAATTGCCAGCAGGTTAAGTATGAGCATCAGAGGCTAGGTAGCCTACTTCAGCAGATGACTATGCCTAAGTGGAAATGAGAGCGCATTACTATGGACTTCATAGTTAGGTTGCCACGGACCTTATGGAAGTTTGATGCAGTTTAGGTCATTGTCGATAGGTTGTACAAGTCGGCACACTTCGTTCCGGTTGTGACCACGTATTCTTCAGAGAGGTTGGCCCAGATTTACATTCAGGAGATTGTTCGGTTGCATAGTGTGCCTGTTTCCATCATATCAGATAGAGGCCCTCAATTTACTTCACCTTTCTGGAGGGCAGTACAGAGTGAGTTGGGGACCCGGGTAGAGCTCAGCACAACCTTTTATCCGCAGACCGACGGGCAGTCGGAGCGGAGAGTTCAGATCTTGGAGGATATGCTCAGAGCATGTGTGATTGACTTCGGAGGGCAGTGGGATAGGTTCTTGCCTTTGGCCGAGTTTGCATACAACAATAGTTATCAGTCCAGCATCGAGATGGCTCTATTTGAGGCTTTATATGGTCGACGATGTCGTTCTCCCATCGGATGCTTTGAGGCCGACGAGGTTAAGTTATATGGTACTGATTTGGTAAAGGATGCGTTGAAAAGTTAAAGCTGATTCAGGAGTGACTTCGCACAGCACAGTCCATACAGAAGAGTTACGCGGATCAGAAGGCACATGATTTATCATTTATGGTGGGCGAGAAAGTTCTCTTGAAGTTCTCGCCTGTGAAGGGAATCATGAGGTTCAGAAAGAAGGGGAAGTTTAGCCCAAGATTTATAGGTCCATTTGAGGTGTTGAGACTAGTTTGGGAGGTTGCTTATGAGCTTGCTTTGCCTCCTAGTCTGTCGAGAGTTCATCCGGTTTTTCATGTTTCTTTGCCTCGGAGGTATCATGCCGATAGGTCGCATGCGTTAGACTTCAGCACGGTTCAGCTAGATGAAGCCTGAGTTATGAGGAGGAGCCGATTGCCATTGTTGACAGACAGGTTTGCCAGTTGAGGTCCAAAATGATTTATACGGTAGCAGTTTAGTCGAGGGGCCAACCAATCGAGGAGGCAACTTGGCAGACCTAGGAGGACATGCAGAGAAGATATCTACACCTATTCAGCACTCCAGGTATGATCCTAGACCCATTCGAAGACGAACGTTTGTTTAAGAGGTGGAGAATATAACGACCCGACCAATTGTTTTGCTTTCAAGATCTCCGTTTCCCTAAATAAGACTCCATGTATGTGCTTTTACTATTTTATGACCTGCGGGGACGGTTGGTTCGGGTTTGAAAGGGTTCAGATTAAAATCGGAACACTTGGTTCCTTAGTTTGGCTTTAAAAGGCTAAGTTTGACTTTGGTCAAATTTTTGAGTAAACGACCTCGGAACCTGGATTTGATGGTTCCAATAAGTTTGTATGATGATTTTGGACTTGGGCGTATGTTTGTATTGGATTTTGGATGACCCGGGAGCATGTCAGCGCTTAATGTTGAATGTTGGCTCATTGAAGGTTTAAGTTTCTTTAAATTTGGTTTGAAGTAGGTTTTGGTGTTATCGAGGTCCGTTTGGGATTTTGAGCCTGGGAATAGTTCCTTATGGGGATTTAAGACTTGGACACAAAATTTGGTGCCATTCTAAGTAGTTTAGGTATGATTCGGCGCGTTCGGAGCAAGTTGGAAGAACTTGAAGTTCATAAGTTGATTCGATTTGGGTTAGGGTATGATTCCTAGTTTTGGTGTTGTTTTTCACATTTCGAGGGTTTCACAAAGTTCGCCTCATGATTATAAACGTTTTGGTATGTTTGGACGAGGCCTCGGGGGCCTCGTGGACCTCAGGTGCAATCCGGACGATGCACGAATTGAGTTAGAACTTGAAAGGGGATCCTGGTGCACCAGTTTTGGTGTGCCCGCACCTGCGAGCATCTAGCCGCACATGCGAGCCCGAAGGTGCGAGCTCTTGGCTGCAGAAGCGACTTTGGGAATTTGGCCAGTGGTCTGCAAAAGTGGAGAAACATGCGCAGAAGCGGCCTTCCTTCTGCGATGAGAAGTTTGCATGTGCGAAGAGGCCGCAGATGCGATGCACCCTCCGCAGAAATGAGATCCCATCTGCAGAAGCGAATTCAGCCAGCCTGGGCTAGGAACACACCTGCGATGGCTGTTTCGCAGGTGCGGCACCGCAGATTCGGCCCCAGGTCCACAGAACAGGAAATACTGTTGGGCAGAAGTTTCATTTATTACGGGACTTAAGCCATTTTTGACTCATTTCTCTCATTTCTTGGGAGCTTTTGGAGCTTCTTAGAGAGAGGTTTTCACCTAGCTATTGGATGTAAGTAATTTCTATCCAATGTAAGTTAAACACATAGACTATGGGTAGATTTTAACATGTAAAATTATGAAAATTATGGGTTAAGATGAAACACCTAGGTTCTGATAAAAATAGAATTTAACCACGAAAATGATTATGGAAAGGGGTGAAAATTATATATTTAAATTCGTAAGGTTATGGGTAACGAAAATTTTCGGAATCCGGGCACGTGAGCCCGAGTATAAATTTTAGAAATCTTTCAATTTGGGTTGGGGTAATTACTCTAATAGTTAAATTATGAACTTTAGAACATGTATTGATTAATTTATACAATATTTGACTAGTTTTGGATTTTTAGGCACCGAGTTGAGGCTTTAGAGTGAATTTGAGGTTGGAAAGCGATCTTTGAGACATGGTAACTCTCTTGCCTAACCTTGTAAGAGGAAATTTAACCTATAGGTGATTTAAATTACTATTTATTCTTAATTGTGGGGGCTACGTACGCATGAGGTGCCAAGAATCCGTGCGTAGCTACTAATTATGTTTATGTCTAGGTAGTTTAGGACCCGAACCATAAGATACTTGTAACATTTGCACCCTGTTTGTTAATTAAAGCACCTAAAATTATATCAGAACTTGATATAAGAATTGTGAAAGACCAATTTCCACTTACTTGAGTTTCGGCGGGACATTTGACCGTTAATAGAAATTGTGCTCCTTTGTGTTTTAGCTTTGTAATAGCTTTAAAACAGAATGTTTATAAAGTGTCTTCTGTTCTTGTGGAGTGGGCCGAACGCCTCTGCAGTAGAATAAATGCATCTATGGTTCATGTCGCTCGACCCTCGGGAGTGTACACATTATTCTAGATCGGGTCATACAATCTCGACATAATCGTGCGTGATAATACTTGGACTTTACTTTTCTATTTGATATCATTTCATGGCTTCAGAGGTTAAAACTATGTAAGACAGAAATTAATTTGGGACTTATCATCTGTGAAAGAATAATTTATTTCCTGCTTGTTATGGAGTTATTATTATTATTATTTATACAACCCATACTTATTTAGAGCTTTTGTGGTTTTATTGTTAGCCCATAGTAAGTGTCGATGTCGACCCCTCGTCATTACTTTTTCGAGGTTAGACTTGATACTTATTACGTACATGTTGTTTATGTACTCATGCTACACTTTTGCACTAACCGTGCAGGATCTGAGGCAGGTGCATCTGGCGATCACACCGGCACACATCCTCGTTACCCTGAGGCCTAGTGGTGAACTGCATCCCGAGCTGTTTCGCAGCACCTAGAGTCTCTCTTTTGCATTCATTTTCTGTCTATTTTCATTCAGACAATAGTTAGAGTTTTGTATATTCTTTTAGTGCTCATACACTTGTGACACCAGGTCTTGGCACACATACTAATAGACTTAATGGTTTTGGAGTATTGTTATTATTATGATTGCACTCAGTTACTTTCGTTTTATTTATTTAAATCTGCTGCTTCTTAATTTGTTAATCAAAAGAATTTATTTACTTGGAAACTTATTAAAAAGAGTAATCACGTAGTTAGTTCACTGTTGGCTTGCCTAGCGGCGACGCTGGGTGCCATCACGGCCTATAGGAGAAATTGGATTGTGACAATTGATGTGCCTCCAAAAGAGAAGTAGTGGGGTACTTTTTTGTTGGTTATGTTATTGGGTGCGGCCATTCATTGAACCCTACGTGAACGCGAGTTGCTTTGTGCACTATATTACATCTTGTTCGCCCACTCTTCATTCAGGGTTATTCGAACCAGGGGAGGATCTTCCACCATGTTGGTCTTAGCACCCGTACTTCTAACCTATACAAGTAGGTTTTTAACCCATATTGTCTGACCAGTACAACTATCTCGAGGGCAAAACCTCATAATGTGACCAACCTCTCTGCAAGTGTAGCAACTTTGAGATGTACCCCAACACGCGCGCCTAGGAGGGAAGCGCGCTTTGGGATGCGGAGGAGATTTCCCGGGCCGAGCCATAATTTTTTATTATAAAGCACATCTACGGAATAAGAGAATCTCTTTCGAGGTCAGAAATCAGGTTGTTTCTGATGATGAAAAGGCTTGTAGATCTTTGGCGAATCAACAGGGGTTCTTTCGAAATTTCATACTAGCTACTCCCACTACTGTTACCCCTAAGTATTGCATTTTTTGTGAGAGTTCGGCCTAGTCATTCTACCTTTGTCGAATCGGAACCAACACCACTGCATTGCGCTCGAACAGTTGAGCGGCCGCTGGCACTTCCATTTTTTCGTGTGCCCAAAAGCCCGCCCGCCCGGTTTTTAGAGACCCTTTCTGATTCCCTCACCCAATCTCATGAGAAGCAAGCCCTGCCTTAACCTGTCCTCAAACAGCCAGCCCTCACCAGGCTGATGGCATTGCTAAATGCTCCGCCACGAAGCAAGCTTTCCGAATATGACAGATGCGGAAGTGGCTAAAGAAGTCGAAACTTGGGAGGCAGAAGGAAAGACATTCAGTGCTGAAAGAATGGAACTCGCTCTAAGGGACCCCAACTTACTCCTTTTTTCAATAACTCCAATCATTACTAGAAAATGGCAAATTTCCAACCGTCAAATCGGTCGAAAATCGAGCTTTTCCGACAGATTACCGACCGAAAAAGGTCGGTCGGAAAACACATGGTCGCAAATAATTTGTGACCGAATCGGTCAAAAATTTTCGACGAATTTGGTTGCAAATTGAAAAATAAGGCACGCTTAAATATAAGAGATTTGCGACTGAATTCGTCGGTAAATTTCCGACCGATTCGGTCGCAAATTTAAATTATAAAATAAATACATAATTTAAATTTCCGACTGAATTAGTCGTAAAATTTGAGAATAAATAAATTTTAAAAAATCAATTTTTTTTTTGAATCGGTCGCAAATCTAGGAATGTTTTGAGACTGATTCAGTCGCAAATCCGCTCCAGATCTGAAAAAAAAATTAGCAGAATTCTGCTGTATTTTTAACTATACCATCTACCAAATAAAACAGGCAACAATCTCAAACCTAGATTCAATCATATTTTTCGACAACAATCTAAAATCTAGATTCATCCCAAACTTGTTCCACTATTAATTTTTTGTGGCTTTTCGAGTTTTGATAACAAAGATACTGTGAAAAAACGAAAATTACAAACACCAATTTCAGCAAACAATGTGTTTTTCTCTATGAGGCTTAGCAAAAAATGAAAACAAAGAAGAAAAAATCGAGGGAGATAGGAAAACTGACCGCCAGAGGGGAGAGAGAGAGGTGTCGCCAGAGAAAGAGGTTTGTCGCCGGAGCACCGTGATGCCTGGGGGAGGGGGTTTCCAGCGAGGAGAGAAAGAAAAGAGAGAAGGAATAAAAGAAATAAAGAAAAAAGAAAGGGGTTGGGTTTTTTAAAAACTATTTCCGACTGAATCGGTAGGAAATTTAAAAAAATAAAAAAAATTCGATTGATTTGGTCGCAAACGAGGTCAACGAAGTCAGACCTCATTTTAATAAATTTTTGCGACCGAATCGGTCGCAACTTTTTTATTTTTTCATTTTTCCGACTGAATCGATAGCAACTTTTTAATTTTTTAAATTTTTTCGACCGAATCGGTCGCAATCCTGTTTTTTATTTTTTATTTTATTTTTAATTTTTCCGACCGAATCGGTCGCAAATGCCTTCGCGGTATTTTTCGGCAAATGTTATGACGGATATAGACGGAATATCCGCCGTAAACATTAATAAAAATTAAAAAATATATTTTTATGCCATTTTCGATCGATTCCGTCGGAAATTTCCGACTACTTTTTTCGGTCGGAATATTTCGGTCGGAAATGGGCCGTTTTTTAGTAATGATTACGTGATATTCCGTCTGAGGCGCGAATCTTGAGATTAATATCATAGATTTTTCTAGGCTGATATGGTTGTCACTTTCTTTTCTTTACTTTCAAGATTATGCGACCTTTGTCTTGTTTGTAAAAATATCTGCAGGTAAAATAAGCTCCTGGTGCAGTTCACTTTAGATTTTTGGCTTGTATACTACTGAGCTAGACCTTAAGGTAGGCATTTTGCTTTTTTTTGTTGGGGAGATTATGAAGTACTAAAAAAGTGAAACTTTGTCATAAAAATGGGATTTTAAGATTATAAAAAAACTGAACAAGTTGGAAACTAATTTACATAGGAGGGGCGATAAACCTTGCCTCCCTAAGATTCATATGAAAATAAAAAAAAGTACAGTGAGTTCCTATGAAAATTACCTGTGTACAGATGCAGTAAGAAATATCTGCGATTAGGGTGCGTAGTCGTCAAGATTTTCGGAAGTCTTTATACAGTTCATTACTTCAAGACTATCCTTGAAGCATACTTGTTTAGTAAATGGTGTAAAAAGGAATGACATAAAATTGCATGATTTTTATTCTGAAGTAGGTTAGGGGAATTGCTGATGCAACTACTTATTTAATGTAAAATTCCAATTGCCAATTGTTTTTGCTGATGCATCCTCCTTGTGTTCTCTTTGAGTATATTCTGGTGGTGCTGTTTTCTTGTTACCTCTTCCTGCTGTAGTTACTCAAAAACATCTCCGATTCACTATAGTTGTTGCATCAATTTCTCTTCAAGTACTGCTGAAATCATCTTCTTCTATCCCCTTGTGCGTTAGATGGCAGTGTGCTCTGCAATTCTGTTACTTTTGGAAATTCTACATTTGATATATTTGAATTAGTAATCAGCTGGTATTTGATGGTTCGTTTAATTGAAATATTCTTTCTTCTTCAGTGTTGCTTAAGTTTTCTCATTGCAGGTTCTCTTATAACAACAAATGTTTGTCTAACAAACTAACCTTCAAAAGGGATGCATCTTTCTTTTGTCTGGTATGCAAGAACGTACCAGGGAAGCATGCTGAAGAATGTACTTTATTGAAATTACATCTATCATAATCTTTTTGTAATTTTGTACAAACTTTGTTCCTAGACAGATTAGGTACCGACGGGGAACAAATCAAAGAAATTTTTGATGAACAATTTGGTATTGGAGAATGAACGAGGAATTGAAAGTAAACACAGAGTTAAGAAGCAAACGAACGGCCACTCACCAAAAGAGAAGAGAAATGAGAGGGAACTAAAATCAGAGAAAGTTGGGGATGTTCCTTTCAAATTGCAGAGAAGAAACGATATGGGTAAATGAACACGGGGAAAGCTAAAAGAAGAGTATTACCATTTTGCCTATACAGATCTTTGCAGTGTTGAGTACATATCTTTGCAATCTTACTGAACTATTGAAACAAGTACATATCTTTCAGTGTTGAGTCTTTTTGGTACTTTTCGGGCTATACAGATACAAACATAATGTTGTCGGGCATATATGCCCGTGCATAGCACGGGCACCGGCCATCTAGTTTAAATATAAACACGAGCGGTTTTGGTCGTTTAATTTTAAACAAAATTGAGCATTTTTGGTCTCTTTTATATTTTTCTTAGAAAGTGTTCTTTTTTTGTCTTTGTTATATTTATAACGCAGAATGGCACCTATACTCGTGTCACTTTGTCATGCCGGGCCCTAAACTTAACAATTTGCTAATTGAACACTTACACTCCTTCAAATCGTGTATAATAAACGCTTACGACAAGAGGCTATCAGTGCGTGTAATACAATCTCCTCCACGTTGGCTGCCACGTCAAAAAATAATAATGTGTAGATGCCATGTCACATGGTAGATTAAAAATAATTAAAATCAAAAATAAAAATAAAAATAAAATTCAAACATAAAAATCATCTATTCCGATGGATGCTTTTCCCGTTTCTTCTTATCCTTACCCCATTGTCTTCTTATTTTATGTTTCTACTATCATATGGGTTTTAGATCCGGAACTTTGGCCGGAATTTTTGCCGACAGTGACTCTTATATAGCCGGCGGTTCAATGAAGCTAACTCCGGCGACTTGTTGAGCTTTTTAGTCATTTTTCGGCATCATTGTCGTTGGAGCAACACCACTAACCTCACCTCTATGCCGCCACTTTCAATAACCTCCGCCAGAAACTACCTCCGACCACCGGGAATTCTCGCCGGTGATTTCTTTCTCATCTCCAATTACCCGGTGCCTTCTCTCGCCTGTGTATGCCCCGATCTATAGTATTATATACAAAGAGAGAAACAAAATCGAATTTTGATTACAATTACAGAGGGAACAAAACCTAGAAATTGGGGTTTGGGGAATTCGAGGAGGGAAATTTAAGGTGTGATTATCCAAATCTGCGTTATATATATATAGAAATAATATCGAATTTTGGTAGAATTTAGTAGTAACACTAAAGGGGAAGAAAAGGGGGAAGAAAGGGAAAGAGTGGAAAAGTGCAAACAATGATTTGCATTTGCATGCGGTAATATAATCAAGAAAAACAAGAATCTTTTGTTTTGTGCTGGGAAGAAGAAAAAGCATATAGGAAAAACAAGAAAACAAAAAGGGGAGGGGTTGGGGAAGAAACTAACAGGAAAAAGAAAAATAGGGTGGGGTGCGGGGAATTTTGTTTTTTGCTTTATGCTTATTTACATATTTTATTTTATTTTTCTTATTTTAATTATTTCTTATTGAAAATGTCATATTCATGCTCGTTGTCCGCGTGAACTACACTTGTATTGTCCATCTCAATCATTTTGTTGTCACATGTGCTTGGTCAACGGTCAGAGGGGTTTAAAATATAGGTTTTGATCAAGTTAAAGTGTCTGGATGAAACTTTGTAGATTATAGGGATCGAGATGACAAACCGAAACAAGTACAAGTGTCTAAGATGTTATTCTGCCTATTTATAACACAAGGCGATAGCCGATAGTTATTTCTGACGGAATTGATTTGTCAAAAGCACGTGAACCATTTAAGCTGAAGTAAAAAATCGGGCAACCATTTAAGACAAGAGTGAGTTGCTTTAGTGGTGAGCACCCTCCACTTCCAACTAATAGGTTGTGAGTTCGAGTCACCCCAAGAGTAAGGTGGGGGAGCTCTTGGAGGGAGTTAATAAAAAAAAATAAAAATCGGGCAATCTACTCCATAAATTCATACTTTGAGAAAAATCATAACCTTATGATTGCTACAGTACATGTGCTAATGAAGATCTAAAAGAAGATAGAAAATTTTCACATAATTGAAAGATCTCGTCTTTCTTAATGTTTTAGTTTCAAAGCATGATTTAACAAAAATGCTAGATGGTCAACAAGGTTTGTCATCCAATTGCAAGGCTATTCGCGTTTTTCTTACCCTTTTTGTGCTTTTTTTTATAGCAAGATATGCTTTTGATTTACATTATTTAACTTCAAAGTTTAGATAAATGGTAGAGAATATATCATTATTATTTGGAAAAAAATTATTTATGATGGAAATTTACTTATTTTCAAGGCATAAATTCACACTACTAAAAATCCGGAAAAATCCGTCCAAAAAACCGACCAAACTTGGTCTTTAATGGCCAATAACAGTCCAAAACGTGACCATTTTCGTGTGGACGGTATTTTGAAGGTCGGAAGGGCATACCGACCAAAGTTGGTCGAAAGGGCATATCGACCAAAGTTGGTCGGAAATTACCGACCAACATTGGTCGGTATGCACTACACGACTATCTGATAATGTATTTGGCTTACCGACCAAAACTGGTCGAAAAATTATTTTATTAATTTAATTTTACCGACCAAACTTGGTCGGTGTATTAAGTTTATTGATTTTTTCTACCAACCAACTTTGGTCGGTACTGTAAAATATATTTTATTTTAAAGGCATAAATTCACACTACTAAAAATCCGGAAAAATCCGTCCAAAAAACCGACCAAACTTGGTCTTTAATGGCCAATAACAGTCCAAAACGTGACCATTTTCGTGTGGACGGTATTTTGAAGGTCGGAAGGGCATACCGACCAAAGTTGGTCGAAAGGGCATATCGACCAAAGTTGGTCGGAAATTACCGACCAACATTGGTCGGTATGCACTACACGACTATCTGATAATGTATTTGGCTTACCGACCAAAACTGGTCGAAAAATTATTTTATTAATTTAATTTTACCGACCAAACTTGGTCGGTGTATTAAGTTTATTGATTTTTTCTACCGACCAACTTTGGTCGGTACTGTAAAATATATTTTATTTTAAATAATTAAAATATAAATATACCGACCAAAATTGGTCGGTAAACTGGACTGGGCAGGCAGAAAACCGACCAAAGATGGTTGGTAATGTTGAATTTTCGGAATTCATTGTACATTAACCGACCAACATTGGTCGGTAATGTGCAATTTAATTGTTTTTTTATTAGTAACCGGCCAAGGTTGGTCGGTTTTCTAGTTTTAATTTTGGCAGAATATACCTGTTTTGGTAGCTACACCACCTGCCAAATAGAAACAGTATATCAATACCCCTAATTCAAATCTAATAACCACCAATTTACCACAAATCTAACCAAAAATCCAACAACAACAACAATAACAACCAAACATCCAATTAATACTTTAAAACTAACAAATTAAAGTTCAATTGAACATTGATATCGCCCGAACTCACACCACTAATTTAGGTTGCGAGGCGGTCGATGCAATAATAAAAACCCAACGCGAGTCGGGGTCGATTCCACATGGAGCTTGATGTGGGATTATGTATATACCTAGTGTGAATGTATGACGTGCCTAAGATTACACTTTCACATTTTCAATTGTCGTTTCTACTTCTACTTTTACGCTAATGCTTGTAATTGTAAAGCTAAGAGACAATGTTTTTGGTTTTGGTTGTTTTTTAAGTTATAGAAGATCTAGGGTTGTAACTTCCGCTTAGTTGGTTACCTAACGAATTTAGAGCTTTAGGGCATGTTTGGTTAATCGGGATACAATATAGCAATCACACGTAATTACTCACTCTATACCTCTCGGTAGTTTGAGTGATTTTGCCCAATTTAGCTTTCTCAAGTCCAAATGGGTATCTCACGAAACAAGTGATAAATGCTCAAGTCGGGTCTTACTATCTCTAGATTTGACCTTTTAATTAGGGCTATCAATTTCTTGAGTTCACCCCAATTTCTTGTTAGCCAAGTTTTCCTAGACTTAGTCTCACTTTCTCAAGTATAGACTAAGTCAATTAGGCATGAATCATTGTTTGCAACCATCAATTCTCAAATTCAAGCAAGAACTAGGCTAGATATCATATACCCAATCATAAATAAGTCCTAAATCAATCACCCATTAAGTACCCATACTAGGGTTGGGTTACAACCCTAGCTAAGGGTTTAGCTACTCATGGAAAATGAAGAAATTAAAGAAGAAACTAAGATAAAATGCATAATAATTGATTAAGGAAAGAAAATCTAATGTTTAAATGCTAAACTAGTACAAAGTTACCCAATACAGTAAATAAAAACGGCTCTAAGTGTTCAGGTGCACCAAACTTAACCTAAAAATGACAAAAGGATCTATTTATACCCAGCTGAAAATATATGACAAAATTGCCCCTGCGAAGGTTGTGCGGCCACACAATTCTATGTGCGGTCTGCACTTTGAGACTGACTGGTCAGGTTGGCTTTCTGTGGTCGCATAAAAGTGAGATGCGTTAGTTCTCGGGAATATCTTTAAGCATTTTTGAGCTAAAACGTAAGTAAAAGAGAGCAAATAAACGGTCAAAATCCCTACTTATCAACTTACCCAAACTTAAGCTTTTGCTTGTTCTCAAACAATTAAGGCAAGTTCCCACCTCCACTAGAAAAGGGCTATTTCAGCTGGCCTAAGTTGAATCAAACACAAATCAATTGGGACCAACAATTACCCATATGCTGATGAATCATTAACAAGCCTATGATTTGAATGTTAAAGAACAAATGGCTCTAATGTGATGCTTGAGCATCAAGGGTTGACTTTGTTCATTAAGGAAGCTCGCACTTTCATGCAGGTCATTTTGGATCCCAAAATCCTCCTCCTACACTCTCCAGAATCGCATCTCACTCACGAATGAAGAATTCAATTCAATGACTCGAGAAAGATTCTCTCATCACTCTCAAAAAAATGTCACAAGCCCGACTCTAAGTACCATATGCTTGCCCCTCATGTAGATTACCACTAATGCAAGCTTGCTCGGCTTGAAATCACGTAGGGCTTTTTTGGCATGTAATGAAGGCTTTTAGAGTAAGGAGGGAAATATCGGAATAGAATTGGTTCATCTTTCCTTTATCACTTCAAATTCTCTATTTGGCTTTGTTACACCCCATGTTTCCGTACGTGAAAGTACGCCATAAGTAAATTGATGTAAGCTCAAAAAGGATGAAATCCTTCTACAAGGCTAAGGAAGGTTTATCAAAGTATTAGGTAAGTTAGGATGAATGAGACTTTTTAATCATGATTTAAAGATTTTAAAGTCGTGATATGGCTATATATGATATTTGGATATGAAATATAAAGTTTGGAAAAAAATCGGATTTAAGTTGCGGAAAAACCGACTAAGGATTTGCCTTGTAATGAAGCATTTTGAGCAATACATTTCATGTGTTATATGAGGTCTTTTTGGGACATATTATATACAAAAATGAATTTCTTGGAACCTAGTTTCCAACTGTCCAAACCTTTTATTCATACGACATCGGGGTAGAAAAATATGAATTTTAAAGTAGGGTCGCCAACTCACGTTGCCGCACTTCGGAGAAACTGGCAGGTTTATAGGCCAAGTTTCGATACAGTTTTCTCCCAATATATTGAGAGTTACATGGAGATCTTTATAAGTAATTAAATCCCTATGTGTCTAGTTTCCAACGCTTCAATTCATTTGTCAATACGATATCGTAATAGAGAGATACAAGTGTCCGAAGTGGCACTGCTCAAGCTGCCAAGCAGGCAGCTTACCCACCTGCTTGGAAAATTGAGGCGGTGGTATTATCCCCTCATATCTCGTAAACAATACAGATGTTACTCACACAAAATCACTCTCAATATCTCCAAAATCATCCCTAACATATCTCAAGATCACAAGAAGCAAACTCAAGGAAACAACAACTCAAATCATCATTAAAGATGTAAAAGACTACAAGAGAATGCTTCTATGGTGTTGTGGTGTGATTGAAGGCTATTGTGAGCTAAGTTGAGATAGGGTTTCGAGTTGTTGCTGCTGTACAAGATATGTATATCATATTCTTGATTGTGCCTAAGGTTAATCTTGTGTTGGTTGTGTTGTTTGAGTAATAGCACTTGAAAGAACATGGGATATGGTTGTCTTTTTGGTTGAACTGTTTTGTGGCTAAATATATGGTTTGTGGTGGCTGAAAATTATGAGAAATAATTTGATAATGTTGTGGCTGATGTTGTTAAGATTTTCTAGGTGTTAATTAAGTTGATTGAAGAAGAAAAGATGAAAAATAAGTGATTGACGATAAAAATTAAGGTACTAGATGTATGGGGCTGTTTTGGAAGGTACTTTGTGGATGTTTTAAACTAGAAATAATATGGTACATATAAGTATGATATTCTTAATGTTGTAAACTAATTTATAGAATAAGATTTGGATTCAATTTATATCTTCTTGTGAGTAAAAACGAGCTTGCCGCTCAATATGATTGTTAAGATAATCGGAGAAACTAATATTGGATTGTATCGTTGTTGTTGCTATTATTGGTTATAGTTGTTGTTGTTGGGCTGTTGATGACCCTTAGTGGTCTTTGGGTTGTATTAAATATAGGGAAGTTGCTGTCCGATTTTCCTTAAGTCATACGACTAGCCAAATACGATGGTGCGACATTATATGTTAACGGCAATATCATTTCACTTGTTGTAGATGAAAGAAGTTGTGTTGAGCTTGGTTGAGTAATAAGGAAGAGATCATACAGGTATGTTAAGGCTAATCCTTCCTTCTTTTGGCATGATCCAAGTAACGATACGTAAACGTAATGCTATTTCATAAGTGTTTCTACTCTTAGCAGTTAAGGATGTCTATGTTAGTTATTCCTGTAAAATGATATTCAAGCATGTCTAAGTATGTCCCTAAGTCCCTAATGAGGTATATGATAGAGATGTTAATGTTTATAATATAGTGATATATGTACATGCATCTTCATTCATTTACCACCGTGCTACGGCCGGTTGGGCAGTTACCACCGGTTGGGCAGTTATGTGTCATTATTTACCACCGGTTGGGCAGTTACACATTTACCACCGAGCTACAGCCGATTGGGCAGTTACACATTTATCACAGAGCTACGGCCGGTCGGGCAGTCATGCATTTACCACCGAGCTATGGCCGGTTGGGCAATTATATATTTACCACCGAGCTACGACAAGTCGGGCAGTCATGCATTTACCATCGCGCTACGACCGGTCGGGCAGTTACCACTGGTCAGTTGGGTAGTCACGCATCATACGATATGGATAATAGTCTCAAATTGAATTATTGTATATATATGAGTTTAATAAGTATGCATATACGGTGGCATTTCAGAGATTCAGGTGGATTCTTATTTGTCTTTAATTAATGTTGACTTATTGTTATATTTCAGTTCTGCCTTACATACTCAGTACATTATTCGTACTGACGTTCTTTTGTTGGGGATACTGCATTCATGCCTGCAGGTATAGATAATCAGTTTGACAATCCCTCATAGTAGACGAGATTGGCATTCAGCGAAGGATCAGTAAGACTCTACCTCATTCGGAGTGCAGCCAAGTCTATGAGTCATCGTGTCAAAGTTTTGCTACAGACTAATAGGTAGGCCGGTACCCTATCCCATTTGATGTCAAATAATCTTAGAGGCTTTGTAGACAGAAGTCCATTTTGTACAGTATGTCAGAGGCCTTCACGGCCCATATGTATTTATGTTTTAAGAAAAATGGTTCAATGATATAGCGTTTGCCCACTTATGGTTATACGTTACGAGTTGTGTCTATGTTGGCCCATGATAGTTACAAAAAAAAAGAGAGTTATAGAGTGGTTCGCTCGGACCAGTACGGCACAGGGTGCCAGCCACGTCTCCCCAGGTTTGGAGCGTGACAAAGTGGTATCAGAGCAAGTCGTATCCTAGGGAGTCTACAAAGCCGTGCCTAGTAGAGTCTCACTTATGGGTGTGTTGCGCGCCACATTTATAATTGAGAGGCTATCGGGCATTTAGGAAATGTTACCCTTCTTTTGTTTCCAAATCGTGTCATAGAGCTGAGTCGTAAGAAGTCAGTATGGAGCTTTCGCCAGATTTTGTATGCACCAGAGGTCCAGGTATCACAGCAGAGCTTTAAGGCGTAGATGTAATTTTTACTTATGTGGAAGGAGGTTGTGAAGGAAACAGAAGATACGATGCGAGATTGAAAGGTAAGAAGGTAAAGGTGAAGAAGATACGAGATACTCAAGTACAAAAGGTTGTGAATAGTCCAGACATCAGATAGAGGTTGGGTTTTAGTTTAGTTTACAAAGGAGAGAAGAGTCGCAAAGTCGCATTTACAAGGTTAGAGACAGATACGATATTGGAAGGATTCCGACCATAAGTTGTGGTGTGAGAAAGAGGCCTAAAGGGAGGAATGCCCTGGCCTTTGGAATTATTCACAGAACAGTTGCCTAGATGGCAAGAAGAGTAGTAAAGTATTCGCAAGAGCTATAAGTTATGATAATGATAAATGCATCAGTCAACATTCGAGGACGAATGTTCCAAAGGGGGGAAAGATGTTACACCCCATGTTTCCGTACGTGAAAGTACGCCATAAGTAAATTGATGTAAGCTCTAAAAGGATGAAATCCTTCTACAAGGCTAGGGAAGGTTTATCGAAGTATTAGGTAAGTTAGGATGAATGAGACTTTTTAATCACGATTTAAATGATTTTAAAGTCATGATAAGGCTATATATGATATTTGGATATGAAATATAAAGTTTTGGAAAAAATCGGATTTAAGTTGCGGAAAAAACGACTAAGGATTTGCCTTGTAATGAAGCGTTTTGACCAATACATTTCATGTGTTATATGAGGTCTTTTTGGGACATATTATATACAAAAATGAATTTCTTGGAACCTAGTTTCCAACTGTCCAAAAATTTTAATCATACGACATCGGGGTAGAAAAATATGGATTTTAAAGTAGGGTCGCCAAGTCACGTTGCCGCACTTCGGAGAAACTGGCAGGTTTATAGGCCAAGTTTCGATACAGTTTTCTCCCAATATATTGAGAGTTACATGGAGATCTTTATAAGTAATTAAATCCATATGTGTCTAGTTTCCAACGCTTCAATTCATTTGTCAATACGATATCGTAATAGAGAGATACAAGTGTCCGAAGTGGCACTGCTCAAGCTGCCAAGCAGGCAGCTTACCCACCTGCTTGGAAAATTGAGGCGGTGGTATTATCCCCTTATATCTCGTAAACAATACAGATGTTACTCACACAATCTCCAAAATTATTCCTAACATATCTCAAGATCACAAGAACCAAACTCAAGGAAACAACAACTCAAATCATCATCAAAGATGTTAAAGACTACAAGAGAATGCTTCTATGGTGTTGTGGTGTGATTGAAGGCTATTGTGAGCTAAGTTGAGATAGGGTTTCGAGTTGTTGCTTCTGTACAAGGTATGTATAACATCTTCTTGATTGTGCCTAAGGTTAATCTTATGTTGGTTGTGTTGTTTGAGTAAAAAACCATAAGATAGCACTTGAAAGAACATGGGATATGGTTGTCTTTTTGGTTGAACTGTTTTGTGGCTAAATATATGGTTTGTGGTGGCTGAAAATTGTGAGAAATAATTTGATAATGTTGTGGCTGATGTTGTTAAGATTTTCTAGGTGTTAATTAAGTTGATTTAGGAAGAAAAGATGAAAAACAAGTGATTGACGATAAAAATTAAAGTGCTAGATGTATGGGGCTGTTTTGGAAGGTACTTTGTGGATGTTTTAAACTAGAAATAATATGGTACATATAAGTATGATATTATTAATATTGTAAACTAATTTATAGAATAAGATTTGGATTCAATTTATATCTTCTTATGAGTAAAAACGAGCTTGCCGCTCAATATGATTGTTAAGATAATCGGAGAAACTAATATTGGATTGTATCGTTGTTGTTGCTATTGTTGGTTATAGTTGTTGTTGTTGGGCTGTTGATGACCCTTAGTGGTCTTTGGGTTGTATTAAAAATAGGGAAGTTGCTGTCCGATTTTCCTTAAGTCATACGACTAGCCAAATACGATGGTGCGACATTATATGTTAACGGCAATATCATTTCACTTGTTGTAGATGAAAGAAGTTGTGTTGAGCTTTGTTGAGTAATAAGGAAGAGATCATACAGGTATGTTAAGGCTAATCCTTCCTTCTTTTGGCATGATCCAAGTAACGATACGTAAACGTAATGCTATTTCATAAGTATTTCTACTCTTAGCAGTTAAGGATGTCTATGTTAGTTATTCCTGTAAAATGATATTCAAGCATGTCTAAGTATGTACCTAAGTCCCTAATGAGGTATATGATAGAGATGTTAATGTTTAGAATATAGTGATATATGTACATTCATCTTCATGCATTTACCACCGTGCTACGGCCGGTCGGGCAGTTACCACCGGTTGGGCAGTTATGTTTCATTACTTACCACCGGTTGGGCAGTTACACATTTACCACCGAGTTACGGCCGATTGGGCAGTTACACATTTACCACAGAGCTACGGCCGATCGGGCAGTCATGCATTTACCACCGAGCTATGGCCAGTTGGGCAGTTATATATTTACCACTGAGCTATGACCAGTCGGGCAGTCATGCATTTACCACCGCGCTACGATCGGTCAGACAGTTACCACTGATCAGTTGGGCAGTCACGCATCATACGATATGGATAATAGTCTCAAAGAGAAGCATTGTATATATATGAGTTTAATAAGTATGCATAAACGGTGGCATTTCAGAGATTCGGGTGGATTCTTATTTGTCTTTAATTAATGTTGAATTATTGTTATATTTCAGTTCTACCTTACATACTCAGTTCATTATTCGTACTGATGTCCTTTTGTTGGGGACACTGCATTCATGCCTGCAGGTATAGATAATCAGTTTGACAATCCCTCATAGTAGACGAGATTGGCATTTAGCGAAGGATCGGTAAGACTCCACCTCATTCGGAGTGCAACCAAGTCTATGAGTCATCGTGTTAAAGTTTTGCTACATACTTATAGGTAGGCCGGTACCCTATCCCATTTGATGTCAAATAATCTTAGAGGCTCTGTAGACAGAAGTTCGTTTTGTACAGTATGTCAGAGGCCTTGACGACCCATATGTATTTATGTTTTAAGAAAAATGGTTCAGTGATACAACGTTTGCCCACTAATGGTTATACGTTACGAGTTGTGGCCATGTTGGCTCATGATAGTTACAAAGAAAAAAAAGAGTTACAGAGTGGTTCGCTCGGACCAGTACGGCACCGGGTGCCAGCCACGTCTCCCTAGGTTTGGGGCGTGACAAATTTGTATCAGAGCAAGTCGTGTCCTAGGGAGTCTACAAAGCCGTGCCTAGTAGAGTCTCACTTATGGGTGTGTTGCGCGCCACATTTATAATTGAGAGGGTATAGGGCATTTAGGAAATGTTACCCTTCTTTTGTTTCCAAATCGTGTCATAGAGCTGAGTCGTAAGAAGTCAGTGTGGAGCTTTCGCCAGATTTTGTATGAACCAGAGGTGCAGGTATCACAACAGAGCTTTAAGGCGTAGATATAATTTCTAATTATGTGGAAGGAGGTTGTGAAAGAAACAGAAGATACGATGCGAGATTGAAAGGTAAGAAGGTAAAGGTGAAGAAGATACGAGATACTCAAGTACAAAAGGTTGTGAATAGTCCAGACATCAGATAGAGGTTGGGTTTTAGTTTAGTTTACAAAGGAGAGAAGAGTCGCATAGGCGCATTTACAAGGTTAGAGACAGATACGATATTGGAAGGATTCCGACCACAAGTTGTGGTGTAAGAAAGAGGCCTAAAGGGGGGAATGCCCTGGCCTTTGGAATTATTCATAGAACAGTTGCCTAGATGGCAAGAAGAGTAGTAAGGTATTCACAAGAGCTATAAGTTATGATAATGATAAGTGCATCAGTCAACATTTGAGGACAAATGTTCAAAAGGGGGGCAAGATGTTACACCCCATGTTTCTGTACGTGAAAGTAGGCCATAAGTAAATTGATGTAAGCTCAAAAAGGATGAAATCCTTCTACAAGGCTAAGGAAGGTTTATCGAAGTATTAGGTAAGTTAGGATGAATGAAACTTTTTAATCATGATTTAAATGATATGAAAGTCGTGATATGGCTATATATGATATTTGGATATGAAATATAAAGTTTAGGAAAAAATCAGATTTAAGTTGCGGAAAAACCGACTAAGGATTTGCCTTGTAATGAAGCGTTTTGAGCAATATATTTCATGTGTTATATGAGGTCTTTTTGGGACATGTTATATACAAAAATGAATTTCTTGGAACCTAGTTTTCAACGGTCTAAACCATTTATTCATATGACATCGGGGCAGAGAAATATGGATTTTTAAAGTAGGGTCGCCAAGTCACGTTGCCGCACTTCGGAGAAACTGGCAGGTTTATAGGCCAAGTTTCAATGCAGTTTTCTCCCAATATATTGAGAGTTACATGTAGATCTTTATATGTAATTAATGGCCTATGTGTCTAGTTTCCAAAGCTACAAACCATTTGTCAATACGATATTGGAATAGAGAGATACAAGTGTCCGAAGTGGCACTGCTCAAGCTACCAAGCAAACAGCTTACCCACCTGCTTGGAAAATTGAGGCGGTGGTATTATCCCCTTATATCTCGTCAACAATACAAATGTTACTCACACAAAACCACTCTTAAGATCTCCAAAATCATCCCTAACATATCTAAAGATCACAAGAACCAAACTCAAGGAAACAACAACTCAAATCATCATCAAAGATGTTAAAGACTATAAGAGAATGCTTCTATGGTGTTGTGGTGTGATTGAGGGCTATTGTGAGCTAAGTTGAGATAGGGTTTCAAGTTGTTGCTTCTTTACATGGTATGTATAATATCTTATTGATTGTGCCTAAGGTTAATCTTATGTTGGTTGTGTTGTTTGAGTGAAAAACCATAAGATAACACTTGAAAGAACATGGGATATGGTTGTCTTTTCGGTTGGACTGTTTTGTGGCTAAATATATGGTTTGTGGTGGCTGAAAATTGTGAGAAATAATTTGATAATGTTGTGGCTGATGTTGTTAAGATTTTCTAGTTGTTAATTAAGTTGATTGAAGAAGAAAAGATGAAAAACAAGTGATTGACGATAAAAATTAAGGTGCTAGATGTATGGGGCTGTTTTGGAAGGTATTTTGTGGATGTTTTAAACTAGAAATAATATGGTACATATAAGTATGATATTCTTAATGTTGTAAACTAATTTATAGAATAAGATTTGGATTCAATTTATATCTTCTTATGAGTAAAAACGAGCTTGCCGCTCAATATGATTGTTAAGATAATCGGAGAAACTATCATTGGATTGTATCGTTGTTGTTGCTATTGTTGGTTATAGTTGTTGTTGTTGGGCTGTTGATGACCCTTAGTGGTCTTTGGGTTGTATTAAAAATAGGGAAGTTGCTGTTCGATTTTCCTTAAGTCATATGACTAGCCAAATACGTTGGTACGACATTATATGTTAACGGCAATATCATTTCACTTGTTGTAGATGAAAGAAGTTGCGTTGAGCTTGGTTGAGTAATAAGGAAGAGATCATACAGGTATTTTAAGGCTAATCCTTCCTTCTTTTGGCATGATCCAAGTAACGATACGTAAACGTAATGCTATTTCATAAGTATTTCTACTCTTAGCAGTTAAGGATGTCTATGTTAGTTATTCCTGTAAAATGATATTCAAGCATGTCTAAGTATGTCCCTAAGTCCCTAATGAGGTATATGATACAGATGTTAATGTTTAGAATATAGTGATATATGTACATGCATCTTCATGCATTTACCACCGTGCTACGGCCTGTCGGGCAGTTACCACCAGTTGGGCAGTTATGTGTCATTACTTACCACCGGTTGGGCAGTTACACATTTACCACCGAGTTACGGCCGATTGGGCAGTTACACATTTACCACAGAGCTACGGCCGGTCGGGAATTCATGCATTTACCACCGAACTATGGCCGGTTGGGCAGTTATATATTTACCACCGAGCTATGACCAGTCGGGCAGTCATGCATTTACCATCGCGCTACGACCGGTCGGGCAGTTGCCACTGATCAGTTGGGCAGTCATGCATCATATGATATAGATAATAGTGTCAAAGAGAAGCATTGTATATATATGAGTTTAATAAGTATGCATATACGGTGGCAATTCAGAGATTCAGGTGGATTCTTATATGTCTTTAATTAATGTTGACTTATTGTTTTATTTCAGTTCTGCCTTACATACTCAATACATTATTCGTACTGACGTCCTTTTGTTTGGGACAGTGCATTCATGCCTGCAGGTATAGATAATCAGTTTGACAATCCCTCACAGTAGACGAGATTGGCATTCAGCGAAGGATCGGTAAGACTCCACCTCATTCGGAGTGTAGCCGAGTCTGTGAGTCATCGTGTCAAAGTTTTGCTACAGACATATAGGTAGGCCGGTACCCTGTCCCATTTGATGTCAAATAATCTTAGAGGCTTTGTAGATAGAGGTTCATTTTGTACAGTATATCAGAGGTCTTGACGGCCCATATGTATTCATGTTTTAAGAAAAATGGTTCAGTGATACAGCATTTGCCCACTTATGGTTATACGTTACGAGTTGTGGCCATGTTGGCCCATGATAGTTACAAAGAAAAAAAAGAGTTACAGAGTGATTCGCTCGGGCTAGTACGGCACCGGGTGCCAGCCATGCCTCCCTAGGTTTGGGGCGTGACAGGCTCTTACTTTGCCGACTCTTTGAGTCATTTTCTTTTCCCTTAGGGGGATTAGAGAGACTTGACATCACTCTTTCTTTGTCATGCTATTCATACTTTCCTTCTTTGTTTTCTCCATGCTTTGAACTTTTGCTATCTTTTGCATCTTTTTAACCCTTTCACATTATTCACTTTCTTTTTGTATTTTTCTTTTGTTCTTCCTTTCTTTTTCTTTGCCTTTCCTCTTCTTCATTTCTTTTCTCTTTTTGTGCCTTGAAACCATCTTTTAACTCCTCGTTTCTCCCCCAAACTTATGTTTTTGCCATTTGAATCACATGAGTGCTAAAGAAAGTTCGGGTGCCAAGAGAGATTTACTATAAAATGGGTAAAGGCTTGTAATGTGGTTATCGAATAAAAAGGATTTAGGCTCAAAAGGGTTTACTAAGGATGATATCATTGGTGGGCCATGGAAGGTTTCAAAACGGGTCAAGGAAAGCCTACAATCACTTTTCAAGCCAGGCTAACTTAGAATTTCTCCTAGAAACACATTCGGGACAATTTCTAGACCACTTGCACGGGTACTTGGACTTGTAACAAAATACCTCACCTCTCACACAATCGGATTGTCAAAGAGAATAGAGTCGAGGGTCCACAACAACCGCATTCAAGATTGAAAATCGCTAATGGTTCAACTAAATCACCCGATGATTGCCTAAGTCAACACAAGAGTCACAAGGTCACTAACTAGGGCTATTTCTTTACAAAAACTTGTTTTTAACCATAAGCGTGTAGTTAAGTGTGTTGGTACCAAGCGAAGCATGCTTGACCCTTATTTATTCATTGATACTACTTGTTTCTACCTAATCATCAAAAACTGACTCGATCCTTTAAGAAGGTTACCACGCCATCCATCGTTGGGAAGAGCCACCTGGTTCACACAAGACCCACCTTTGGAAAGAACCGTAGCATTATAAAAACCAAAGGCTTATTATTCACTAAAACATAAAAAGAAGCTAACAAATCAAAAAGAAGTTAATAAAGTAACTAAGAAGCTATACTATTAAGAAAACAAAATGAAGCTATGAAATAAACTACTGAAAGTAAGGCAAATGAATATACAAACCGAGGGAAATAGAATATATACAAGAGGGATGAATATATACATAATGAGGGAGAAAATAAAAATAAAAGAAAAAGAGTATTAAAGTTATTACAGGCCCAAAAGTAATCAAATATCATCAAAATGTCATCACAGTCATCCAAAATGAACTAAAATAGACCACCCCCCAGAATAAGAACAAGCATTGTCCTCAATGCTTAGAAAAATCAAAACAAAAGAGGGTAGAGAGTAAAGAAAACCCCCGATGTGGTCTCAGGGTGACTGGCAGCATCACCACCCTCAGTCTCCTCTAATTGTATCTCATCATCACCGGGCTGAGGGACAACAGGGTTGGTGAGCATCTGAAGCATCTCCTCAGCAATGGGGGCAGTGAGATCTGGCTCGTCCGACTTGCCAGCTGGTGCCTCTGCTGATGGTGTTGCTGGGTTAGCTGGTACTGATGGATCTATCTCCATCAGTAGGTCAAAAGGCAAATCACCTGCTGCTGCTATCTTCGTCACCTCCTTTCTCAAGCTCTTCACTGCTTTCTTTAAAGCCTGAGATTTCCTCATCTTCTTCACCTGCTTGGTCAACTCCTCAATAGCACCCCCGTGAGCCACCAATGTATCCATAATAGTCTTCTGGTTGTCAAGAATCTTCTTTAATGTTTCCTCCACTGACAGAGGGAACTGTGGTGCTCCTGGGGTAGAGGACTGTGCTGCAACAGTACTGGATATGTCAGACAACTTAGAAGTGGCTGTCTACATCCAGTTGTTGAGGCTCACCAAAGTCTGGGAGACTCGCAGTGCAGTGAGAGGATAAATGGATGAGGCTGGCACTGGTACTGCAACTGATGGCCTAGAAGATGAAGGTGGTGGCATGGCGGCTATCCCGGTGGAAGGCCCGGCTGCTGTGGAAGTCATGGGAGCTGTAGATGGCTCAGCAGCAGACTCGGAACCCACCACCGATGGCTCATCAGACTGACCAACGGTGGTAGTGACCTTACCCTTGAACTTTGAGTTGTCAGCACCCTGCAGGTGGTACCATGAGAAAGGCTTCTTGGCCTTTACTTTTGTGTCATATGGCCTCGGCTCCACCTTGGCATCATTGAAATACTCTGTGAGGGTGTTTGGATAAGGGTAGGACTTTTCACTTTTTCGGACCGCCAATGTGATGTTGGTTGACATGATGGCACCCACATTGATCGGGTACCCCACCATAATAGAAGTCACCAGAACTGCCCGGGGAAGTGGGAGGTTGTTCTCATTCAAACTCGGATCAATCCGGCTACACACAAAGGCCTACCACCCTTTAGCTTCAAAATTGAGGGTCCGAAGGATAGGAACTCCTGCTATAATCCATGGTGGTGGTGATCCTCGGGCGGCCAAAATCTCAGCTAGCCAAGGGCAAGCTGCATCACCCAGAGCCAACTACTCTAGGTACTGGACTGCCTCCACTTCTTCGAATCCCAAATAAGTGTTCAAAGAGCAGGCGTCGAAGCGGACTTTCAAATTTCTCACCTTTGTCACTTTTGTCCCCTTCTTGATGTGAGCCATATTGTCACAACCCAATTTCACCTAAAGGTCATGATGGCACCCGACACTACAGCTAGGCAAGCCAAACTAATAAATTAAACATATATCAATCATTCTTTAATTATTTTCTAAGTAATTTTATTCTCTTCCTAGCAATAATTTAATGAAAATAGAAAAAGATATTGATAAATTTAAATCCAAGAAAATAATACAAATCCAAATTCTATCAGTGTGTGTACTAAGACCCGGTGTCACAAGTGTATGAGAATCTAATAGATTATACAAAAATTTAAAGTACTGTCTGAAATAAAATAGATAGAATAAAGTGTCTAGGAAGAGGCTTTGATTGTTGCAGAATGACTCAGAAGGGTAGCTAACCCCTAAGCCTCTGGATATCTTGGGTGCGCGTCGATAGGTCCAAATATAGCACCTATCTCAGATCCTGCACAAAAAGTGCAGCAAGTGTAGCATGAGTACGTAAACAATGTGTACCCAGTAAGTATCAAGCCTAATCTCGAAGAGGTAGAGATGAGATGGCCGACTTTGACACTCACTAAGGGTCAATAATAATAGTTGAAATAAAACTAGAATATCTAAATCAACATGATTCACATAGTTAACAATAATTTTATTTAACCAACAGAAATAATTAAATTCCTTCAAATGCAATAATTTCCAATCTATTAATTAAGTTCACAAGCTTCCATTAAAACATCAAGGTATCGTGTAATTATTATAACTATTAGGCATGATTTTTGCCGAGATTGTACGCCCGTTCCATAGTGTCATGTACACTGCCGAGGGACATGCGGCGTGATCCATAGATGCATCTATACTGCCGAGGTGTTCTGCCCGCTCCACAAGAAAGGAGGACATTTTCTTATGTACCTCCGGAATGAGAGTGTATTTATTATAAGATTAATTCTAGAGGATGAACAATTCCTTTTAATAATTAATTAATTTAAACAGAGAATTAAGTATATGAGATTCCCATCTTTTACTATCTTTCCCTAACAATTCACAATATATTTCAAATAATTAAATTAAATAAAGAATACAATTTACACACATAATTCATGCTTTGAGTCCTAAACTACCCGGACATAGCATAGATAGTAGCTACGTACGGACTCTCGTCACCTCGTGCGTACGTAGCCCCCACAATTAGCAATAATTATTAATTTAAT
The DNA here is from genome assembly GCF_000715075.1 of Nicotiana tabacum. Classification (NCBI taxonomy): domain Eukaryota; kingdom Viridiplantae; phylum Streptophyta; class Magnoliopsida; order Solanales; family Solanaceae; genus Nicotiana; species Nicotiana tabacum. The sequence continues at coordinate 36,956,254 of NC_134091.1, forward strand.
CACCTATGTGGTAATTTTCACCTCACAAGATTAGACAAGAGACTTACCTCGTCTTGCTCCAATTTAATCTACTAGTATACCCTTTCATCGATTATCCAACTCTGAATGGCTCGAATCTAACCAAAAATAATTCGATATAGTCACCAAAAATTATAGAAACAATTTCATAAGAAAATATTATAGTTTCAATAAAAATTCGAAATTAATTAAAAATCCGTTCGTGGGGCCCACATCTCGGAATCCGAGAAAAGTTACGAAATCCGACAACCCATTCAATTACGAGTCCAACCATGCCAGTTTCACTCAAATCCGACTCCGAATCGATACCGAAATCTCAAAAATTCATTTCTATGAGATTTCTAAAATTTTCCAAAGTTTCAATCTCAAAACACTAATTAAATGGTGAAAATAATGATATATTCGTGTATATTGACCAAATCCGAGTTAGAATCACTTACTCCAAAGTCTTTTCTTGAAAATATATCAAAAATCGCCTCTGCTCAAGCTCTAATTTGTCAAAAATGGAGAATGGGACGAAGTCCCCTCCTTTATAGTTCTACCCAAGAAGCCTCGGTCCTGCCTCGGTCATGGCCTCGATCATCGGCCTTGATCGTGGCTTCGATCATGGCCCTCGAGCCTAGGCCTTTGATTGTGGCTTCGATCATGGCCCTCGAGCCTGGGCCTTCGATCGTGACCCTCGAGCCCTGCCTTCGATCATGACCCTCAAGCCCTGACTTCGATCATGACCCTCGATCATGGGCCTTCGTTCATGACCCTCGATCATGGGCCTTGATCTTGGGTCTCGATCTTGGGTTCGACCATGACTTCGATTTCAGCCCCGAATTTCCAACAGAAAAGAAAAATTACAGCAGTTGTTTTAAGTCCAACTTTTGATCCGTTAACCATCTGAAAGTCACCTGAGGCCTCGGAACCTCAACCAATAGTCCTAAAATATGATACGAACTTATTTGAAACCTCAAATCACATAAAACGATGCTAAAATCATCAATCTTGCTCCAATTCAAGCTTAATGAAACTTAAAATTTCCAACTTCTACATTCGATGTCGAAACCTATCAAATCAAGTCCGATTGACCTCAAATTTTGCACACAAGTCATAAATGACATAAGGGAGCTATGAAAATTTTCAGAACTGGATTCCGACTCCGATATCAAAAGTCAATTTCCCGTTCAAACTTCCAAACTTAAATTCCTATTTTAGCCATTTCAAGCCTAATTTAACTACGGACTTCCAAATAAAATTCTGAACACGCTCCTAAGTCCAAAATCACCATACAGAGCTGTTGGAATCATCAAAATTCTTTTCCATGGTCATTTTCTAAAAATGTTTACCGAAGTCAAACTTAGCATTTTAAGGCCAACTTATGGAACCAAGTGTTCCGATATCAACCCGAACACTTCCAAATCCCGAACCCACCATCCCTGCAAGTCATAAATTAATGAAAGCACATACAAGGAGTTTTATTTACGGGAACAGGGTTCTAAAAGTCAAAATGACTGGTTGGGTCATTACACACATTGGTGTAGAACTCCCTGACCAAGAGCTTGCATCGATGACACTGTGGGTGAACCACTTCCACCCCTTGTGCTCCCAAAACTGTCTAAGGACATTTGGATTATAAATATCCAAATCCTTCATTAAGAGCTGTCACTCAAGTGTGAGCGACCTTTGGGGCCACCACTCCCGGAACCTGTTGAAAGTTGTCAAGCTCACGAACCGATCCTCCCATATTTCCTTTTTCTTCGACCTCTCAAGGCTGCCCACTTGAGTGTCCCCCCCCTACCATCATCCGGGACATCATCATCATCGACATTAATAGCTACTGGTGCCGGAGGAGTAGGTGTAGATGAGGGCTCGAAACCCTGGCTTCTTGCATCAGAACCACCAGAAGAACTAGATGTAGGTTCATTGCGCAATTGATAACACCCAATGGGCTGGGATAGTTGGGACTGGCCCTCATGTTGGACCTTCATTGAATGACTCTCGGAGGCTTCCCTAGATGGGGCATAGGAAGTGGATTCTGAGGGCTCTGTGGCCCTTCCTCTCCCGGTGGTCGGCTTTTTAGCAATAGGCTTCGATTGCACTCCCAGAGGGTGAGTGCATTTTCCTCTGCCTCGGGATGATTCACCTCTCCCTTTTGACGCATCACCTCTACCACGCGATCTAACCATTGTCTGCAATACAAGGTACATAGGTCAGTTGAGTTCAAAACAATTCAAACATTTGCAGAACAATCACAGCACAACAGTCATCAAAGGAAACTGTGCGGACTGCATAATTCTGAGTGAGGCCGCGGACTGTCTAGTGCGGACCACACAATTTTGAAGTGCGGGCGCACACCCTGAAGTGTGGACCGCATAATTGTTAGTGCGGCCATACATCCTGAAGTGCAAACAACACAATTTTGAGTGCGGCCGTACAAGTCCAATCCTGAGATACTGATTCTCTGAAGTTAAAAAGTGTGGTCGCACACATTTTTCTGCAGCCGCACAATTTTTCTGCGTACCGCACAATTTTGAGTGCGGTCCTCACTTTTCAAGCCCAATATTTGCCCTAATCAAGTGGTCTGCATACCGCATAAATTTGTCTGCGGCCGCACAATTTGAACATTTACGACAGCAAGGTTAGGGTTCATGCAATTTTTCACAATTTAGACATAGCATGCACAATTTAACATGATTAATAGTCTACCCAGTCCCTAATGAACATATATGAAACTACCCACATGAGATTTAAGCACATTTGACATTTTTAGGCCTAAAAATAATTAAACTAATCAAATAAAACAAAAACAAAAAATTAAGAAAAATGGATAAAAATCTAACATGGTTTGAACATACCAGTAATGAATGATGCAGATGAGAAACTAACTTGATGAACTGAGTGTGATTTGTGAACTATTTTGTGATGCCAGTGTTTTCTTAGGGCTTGTGAATTCAGAGAGCGTAAAGTGTGAATAGTTTTGAAAAGCCCTATTTATAGTTTGACCAACTCGGTCAAAATGTTAGCTGAGTGCGGCCGCACAATTTTGAGTGTGGTCCGCACTCTTTACCTGCTCTTTGAACTGAACTTCTGCGGTCCGCACAAAAGTGAGTGCGGCCTTATAAATTTGTGCGGTCCGCATAATTTTGTGTGCGGCCGCATTTTGGCCAATTTCCTGCAAATCCAAACTTCAGAGAGTTCATGTTTTTGGGTCTCCAGTTTTGCGGCCGCACAATCTTTGTGCGGCCGCAGAGCCTTCTCTGCGGTTGCAATCATTTTTGTGCGGTCCGCACAATTTTGGCGTGGTCTGCATAATTTCAACACTTGGGCAATTTGTTCAATTATAGTCCCTACAATGCACACTCATTTCTGCAATTCACTTCAAAACCAATTAGCTCAATACAAAACCTATCTAAAAAGGAAGAAAATGAAAATATGAAAAGAAACATGGGTTGCCTCCCAAGAAGTGCCTGATTTAACATCGCGACACGACGCAGATTACCATCAATTACTTGAAACGAATCAACGCCACAACGTGGCCATTATCAACCTTGCCAAGATAATGTTTCACCTGGTGACCATTGACTCTAAACACTTCATCATACTTGTTCTTCAAGTCTAATGCACCAAAGGGTGTCACATGCATAACCTCAAATGGACCACTCCACTTGGACTTTAACTTTCCTGGAAACATCCGCAACCGAGAACTGAAGAATAGCACAAGATCGCCTTCTTTGAACTCCTTGTACAAGGACGAACTTGAATATGCATGGAACCGGAATTCATCAAGCTCATTCAATTGTGCCACCCTTAAGTTGGCGGCGACATACCATTCAAGATTAACCTTCTTCAATGCCCACAAAGCCTTGTGCTCAAGTTCCGCCGGTAGGTGACAAGCTTTCCCGAACACTAACCGATTCGAAGACATACCAATAGGTGTTTTGTAAGCCGTCCTATAAGCCCAAAGAGCATCATCAAGTTTCTTTGACCAATCCGTCCGGTTGGCATTCACGGTCTTTGACAAAATACTCTCGATCTCTCGGTTGGAAACTTCAACTTGCTCGCTTGCTTGAGGATAATAGGGGGTCGACACTTTGTGAGTAACACCATACTTTGTAAGTAAGGTATCAAAAGCTTTGTTGCAAAAGTGAGATCCCCCATCACTAATAATGGCCCTTGAAGTACCAAATCTTGTGAAGATGTTCTTTTTCAAAAATCCCACCACACTCCGTGCTTCATTGTTGGGCAAAGCCACGGCTTCAACCCACTTTGACACATAATACACAACTACCAATATGTAGGTGTTCCCACAAGAGCTCACGAACGGACCCATGAAATCAATGCCATACATATAAAAAATGTCAATCTCCAAGATGGTGGTGAGGGGCATATCATTTTTCTTAGAAATCCCACCGGCCCTGTGACATTCATCACAACACTTGACGAGATAGCTAGTGTCCTTGTAAAGAGTAGGCCAATAGAATCCACAATGCAACACTTTTATTTCCGTTCTAGCTCCACCATGGTGATCACCATATGGCGAAGAGTGGCAAGCCTCAAGAATTTCCATTTGTTCCTCCTTCGGTACACATCGTCGAATCACACCATCGGTATAAATCCGGAAGAGATAAGGCTCATCCCAAAAATAGTCAAGGTAATCCTGTTTGAGCTTCTTCCTTTGGTTTGAAGAGAACTCATTCGGTACAATGCCACTCACAAGATAATTGGCTAAGTTGGTGAATCATGGCATCCCTGCCATAGAAATGGCTAGGAGTTTCTCGTTGGAAAATGAATCATTTATCTCAAGGACATCATGTGGCCTCCCCTCCTCCTCCAAATGAGACAAGTGGTCTGCCACTTGGTTTTCACTACCTTTGCGGTCTTGAATCTCTAGATCAAACTCTTGCAAAAGAAGCACCCACCGCATTAGTATTGCTTTATAATCTTTCTTGCTCATCAAATAACGAAGCACCGCATGGTCGGTGTGAACAATAACCTTTGTACCCATCAAGTACGGGCGAAACTTCTCCATAGAAAAAACAATAGCAAGGAGCTCTTTTTCGGTCACTGTATAGTTGACTTGGGCATCATTCATGGTGTTACTAGCATAGTAGACCGGATGGAAGATTTTGTTAATACGTTGCCCTAACACCTCTCCAACCGCCACATCACTTGCATCACACATGAGCTCAAAAGGTAAGCTCCAATCCGCTGTGGTGATAATAGGAGTATTAGTCAACTTAAACTTGAGCAATTCGAATGCCTTCATACAATCTTCGTTGAAATGGAACTTGGCATCCTTCTCCAAAAGTTTGTACAAGGGGTTTACCACCTTAGAAAAGTCCTTGATGAATCGGCGATAGAACCCCGCATGACCCAAAAATCTCCTCACACCCTTCATGGATGTAGGGGGGGGGGAGTTTGGAGATCACCTCAATTTTGGCCTTATCGACCTCAATACCATGCTTTGAAATTTTGTGGCCGAGGACTATGCCTTCCTCGACCATGAAGTGAAATTTCTCCCAATTCCAAAGCAAGTTTGTTTCCTCACATATTGCCAATACCTTGTCCAAGTTGTCCAAGCACTCATCAAAATAATTCCCCACCAAAGAAAAGTCATCCATGAAGACCTTAAGAAAATCCTCCATCATATCTGTGATGACCCAAAATGTCATCTTTAAATTTAATAATTAATTTTGTATTCTAAGACCTCCAAAAGCACTATTTATCATTCCTCGACTTGCGTGCATAGTCCGTAAAATTTTTCGGAAAGTTTTCAGGTGAAAAATGAATTAAAATGTGAATTAGAGCTTTAAAACTCAACTGAGTTGACTTTGGTCAATATTTTGAGCAAACGGACTCAGATCAGTATTTTGATAGTTTTGGTAGGTCCGTATCGTGATTTGGGACTTAAGCATATGCTCGGAATCAAATTCCGAGGTCCCTAGCTCGAGATATGGAATTTTAATGAAAAATTAAAAGTTTAAGTTCAAATAGTGACCGGATGTCAAATTATTTGCAAACGACCCCGAAATAGAATTTTGATGATTCCAACATCTCCGTATGGTGATTTTGGACTTAGAAGCATGATCGGAATTTTATTTGGAAGTCCGTAGTGGAATTAGGCTTGAAATACCAAAAGTTAAATTTTTGGGATGTTTGACCGAGGGTTAACTTTTTGATATCGAGGTCGGAATCCAATTCTGGAAATTGAAATAGGTTTGTTATGTCATTTATGACTTGTGTACAAAATTTAAAGTCATTCCGAATTGATTTGATATGTTTCGGCACAAGATATATAATTTGAACGTTCAAAGTTCATAGATTTTGATTTGAGGTGCGATTCATCGTTTTGATGTTGTTTGATGTGGTTTGAAGCCTCGACTAAGTTTGTATTGTATTTTGGGACATGTTGGTATAATTGGTTAAGGTCCCGAGGGTCTCGGGTGGATTTCGGATAAAGAAGGCTGCTGGAAATTTCTGTTGCAGAAATTTCGCCAGAAATTTCTGGTGCGTGGAGCCAAATGTGGAAGCTTATATCGCGCAATCTATAAGTAATCAGATAATTTTCAAAACATAAAAGTTGTAGTAGTTTGATTCTAGTTTCCAGAAAGTTATACCATTCATCATTTGGACATTTGTACATAAAGTTATGATTGATTAAAGAAAGGCTGGTAGAGCAGTTTCTGGTGGACTTTTAGTGACGAAAAATGGACTTTTAGTGACGGAAAATGGACTTTTAGTGACGGATTGGCAGAAACTTAAGACCAAAAATGGTCATTTCATTCATTTCGTTTTGGATTTTTGGAGCACGGTTCTTGGGCGATTTTTGGGCTATTTTCACGGGAAAACATTGGGGTAAGTGTTCCTTATCCTATATTGATTATATTTCATGATTCCATACTTATTTACATCATGAATCCATGAATTTATGGAGGAAAAATCAAGATTTTTGCAAAATCTTCCAAAAACGAAAATTTAAGATTTGGAGGTCGAGTTGTTATCGGATTTTGGTAAAATTGGTATGGATGGACTCATAATTGAATGTGTTATCGGATTTTAAAAGTTTCGCCGGATTCCGAGATGTGGGCCCCACAGGCAAATTTTGATCTAATTTCGGATTTTATTGAAAATGTAATATTTTCTTATGAAATTGATTACTATAATTTATGTTGACTGTATCAAATTAATTATGACTAGATACGAGTCGATCAGAGTCGGAAAATCGAGGAAAAAGCATAATACTTGGTTAAATTGGAGCAAGTCGAGGTAAGTGACTTGTCTAACCTTGTGTGGGGGAAATTCCCCCTAGGATTGATAATTATAATGTGTGAAAAGTCGTATACACGAGGTGACGAGTGTGTACACGTGCTAAATATGAATGATTATATTTTAAATTGTGTAGATCACTGTTATGCATTAATTAAATTATTTTATTTTGTTATATTCTTCATTATTGATTTAGTGTTTATATCTTAAATTTGTTTGACCTTTTCCTGCTAATTGTTTTTTTTGTTTAGTTGGAACTTGGTTTCTTTTATTCTGTGCATTATTTGAAGGTTGATTTTATTTAAATTAAATATTATTAATATGAAGTATTTGACATTTTTAAACTTGATATTGAAGCAACATATTAAAGATTTTGAAATATTATTTTCCTCAATTATTTACTCCTGAATTATTTATTCCTGAATATTTTTATACTCATTGTGAGGGAGCCGTGAGCTCTTTATTGTGGAAGAATATTATTGATGAATTATTTTGACATGAGCTGTGAGCTCTTTATTGTGGAAAACTATTATTGATGATTTATTTTGGCATGAGCCGTGAGCTCTTTATTGTGGCAAACTATTATTGATGATTTATTTTGGCATGAGCCGTGAGCTCTTTATTGTGAAAAAATATTGTTGTTGAATTATTTTGGCAAGTTAAATTATTTGAGCACTTGAGGTGCAAATTGTGATATATTGTGATATTGATACGCATGCGGTGGTATAAGGTCTGGGTGTTGAAACGCATGCGGTGAGATAAGGGTGGCTTGATACGCGTGGCTAGTAGGGGTGACTACTAGAAGTCATGCAATGTGATAAGGGTGGCTAAAACGTGGGATGCTATTTCGGAAAAAAATATTTTCTTTAAATAAATTGTGAAGGCTCCCGCGGTGATATAAGGAAATGAGATATTGTGAAATTATTTATAACTTGGGACTACGAGGCGGTACCTCGGTAGTGCCCTTGTTGATATTGATTTATGGCCATAGTTGCTTTCGATTAATTGTTGTGATTTTCATAAAGTTGAAGGAAATTCTGTTTTGATTCCACGAGATATTATTTGCAATTATTTGGTGTCATTAAATGTGACATACTATTTGATTCATTTCCAATGTCATTTTATTTTACTACATTGATTAACATTTTACTATGCCATTATTATATTCCAATAGGGCCTCACCTGACCTCGTCACTACTTTACCAAGGTTAGGCTTGGCACTTACTGGGTACCGCTGTGGTGTACTCATACTACGCTTCTGCACATCTTTTTGTGCAGATCCAGGTACATTTTTACCAGCCTAGACGTCAGTGAGTTACCTGCGCACGGAGACTTCGAGGTATATCTGCCAGCGTCCGCAGACTCCGGAGTCCCCTTCTATCATTTTATGTTGCTTCCTTATATTTTATTTAGACCTTGACATATAGAGACATTGAGAATAAATTCTTAGAAGCTTGTGACTTATTTCTACCAGGTTTTGGGAGTTGAAATTGTTTGAATTGTAGTTTATTTATTTCAGATATTTATTATTATTCCGCATTGATAGGCTTACCTAGTCTTAGAGACTAGGTGCCATCACGACATCCTACGGAGGGAATTTGGGGTCGTGACAAGTTGGTATCAGAGCACTAGGTTCATAGGTGTCATGAGTCATAAGCAGGTTTAGTAGAGTCTTGCAGATCGGTACGGAGACGTCTGTAATTATCTTCGAGAGGCTGTGGAACTGTTAGGAAATATTCACTTCTTTGACTCCTTATCGTGCGGCACTGATTTAGCTTGAAACATATATCTTATATTCCTTTGTATCCACCCATGTATGACATTGCGCACTCGGTATCAGTTGTGCGTCGACGGTTCGTGATGCCGTAGATGGACTATGAGGGAGCCAGAGATGCTCAAACATTGCCTCAACGTGTGGTTCCGACTGAAGATACGGGCGTATTGAGAGATCACCTAGGGAATCATGTGGGGGTGCAACGGACGTTGGCGTCTGGTTGATTTATACAAGCTGTGAAGATTATTATTGTGGATCATCAGACGTTATGACCTATGACTTCGCGCCGAGTAGGGGGAGTCCACTACCAATGGGTGGATTGCGGGGTCATGTATTATATCAGTTTTGGCCTGAAATGTATATATGTGGTACTGAAAGGTTCCCTAAAATTTACACATGTTTAAGACCTGAGATTTTGTAGAGGATAAGGTTGGGACTTGCGGTATGTCCGCCTCCTTAATAATCCTATTCTTCAATACCAAAGGAGTTATAGAAACAACTCTAAATTTGTAGAAGGTCTACTCAGCGTGGACGTCACTGTTGCGGATTTTGGGGTGCTTCAGAGTAAGTACACTTGTTGACGAGAGTCTGGACTATGTGGTTTGTGACAGGATTTGTCTGTATGGAGCTCTACTTTTGTGATCGTTGTGTATAAATAGGGGTAAGGGTTACCCCGAAGAAGAGTCGAAGAGTATGTTAAGAAATTGGTCAGCTCAACAGTGTAGAGTCAGTATAACAAAAGAAGAAATTTGCCTTGGGAGAGATAATTCTCCACCGGTGTTCGTGGCAAGCCTATGAAGAGAACAGACCAGCCAATGCAACACCGCCCACTTGGCTCAGTTCTCAGAAATGCTTTTGAAAGAGTTTTTTTTTCTGGACTCTCCGTAATGCGTGGCGTATAGGGTTTGAACGGTTGCGTCATGTCACCATTGACGATGTCAGAATATGCCATCAAGTTCAATAAGTTAGCCCGTCATACTCTTACTTTACTTCCTACAGCCAGAGGGCGAGTCCATAAACTCATTAAAGGACTCAATTATGATCGTAAAATTTTGTACGACTCGGGAGCTACTAGCTGATACTTCATTTCTGCTAGTTGTACAAATTGCCAAGATATTAGAATGTGTTCGGGGTGAAAAAAAAGGAAACTAAGGAGACCAAGACGTCTCAAGGTTGTGGGGGATTCAATGGATTCTACTCTGCAAGTATAAATCATTATGGAGGGGGCTCGGGCAGTCGGCCAGCCCAGTCCGCACATCGGATTACTCGGGGTGCTCCAGTAAGTTCTTTTAATGCACTATCGACATGAGTTCCTACAATGGTTATTCCAGTTATCCGGCACAGACTCAATATGAGCAGCCTAACCCGCAAAAGGGTTGTTATGAATACGGTGATACTAGGCACATCATGAGAAAAATTGTCAAAAACTTGGGAGAGACTTATTTCATCAAAGCACTCAGGCTACGTGTCCCATTGCAGTTACTACACCACCTACACGACCAGTTAGTGGTGGAGGACAGATGGGTAAAAGGCGTCCTAGAGGTGGAGACCCAACAGTTGATATATTTGTTTTACAGTATGGCAGAGGTCGTTACATCAGATGGTGTCGTTATAGGTACGAGCTCGATTTAATATAAAGGAATAATTTCCTTAAGTTGATTCGGTTCTCAATATCGAAACGAGTCTTCCTATTGTGCTCCACTTATGAGTGAGCTTCATAATTCTATAATCTACTTATGTGTTTACCCCTGTTGGGAGATTTTATGGAGATAACTATGCCTATCATTTCGTGTTGGTCACTAATAAGAGCTGCGAGGCTAAATGTGGCTTTCTGTTACTCATTTCGGTAATTTTGATGTAAATTCCGAATAATTAATTGCAAATTATGAATTATATGCCCTACCAGTGTGGGGTTCATTATGTGTTGTGATTTGGTGTAACTGAAATTATTTAAAAGGAGAAAATGGAAATTTTCAATTGGCACGATGTGCATATTACTTGTGATTCAGAACTGAGGACGAGATCCTCACATTTTTATGTAAATTGATATGTTTAAACCGGGCTACGAGCTGCGGTGGAAGTTATATAAGGACGAGATCCTTGTGAGGAAAATTCTTGGTGTTTAAGTTCTCCCTTGTGAAATTAAATTTGTACTATAGTACTAATAGGGAGTCATGCCTGTTAGGCTTATTTGAAAATTCTTATATGAAATTCTCTGTGCATAGTTATCAAATTCTTGTTGTAATTATTAATTTTTAACCTACGAGGTAGGTGCTCGCCTAGGTGACGTTAAATGTGACTCGTTAATTCGGGTAAATAATTATGAAGTCTTCATGCCTCGCATCTAGTTATCAGTATTGTGAAGGTTTGCAACGAGATTTTTGTTAACATGAGGTTAAATGGCGATTCTGTAATTGATTATGAACAACTATTAAGACCAGATTGATCCAAGAGGGTGCCCCATTTACAGGGTCAGACGAGTGTGAGTTAAGCTTTCAGAAGCTCAAGATAACTTTGACTCCGACACAAGCGTTGGTATTACTTACATATTCAAGGTCTTATACTGTGTATTGTGACGCTTCGCTATTGGTCTCAGCGCGATGTTGATGCAAGACGGTAGGGTGATTGCCTACGCGTCCAGACAGTTAAAGGTACATGAGAAAAAAAAAATATTTTGGTCCACGGCCTTGAGTTAGCAGCTATTGTTCGTGCCTTGAAGAATTTGGCAGCATTATTTGTACGGTGTCCATTGTGAGGTCTACATCGATCACCGAAGTCTACAACATCTGTTTAAACAGAAGGATCTTAATTTGCGGCAGCGGAGATGGTTGGAGTTGCTTAAGGATTATGATATCACCATTCTCTATCATCTTGGGAAGGCAATGTAGTGGCCGAATCCTTGAGTCGTAAGGAGGAGAGTTTGGGCAGCTTAGCATATTTAACGGTAGCAGAGAGGCCTTTGGCCTTGGATATTCAGGCCTTGGCCAACTAGTTTGTCACATTGGATGTTTCCGAACCGAGTCGAGTTTTGGCTTGTGTGGTTTCTCAGTCTTCTCTTTATGATCGTATTAGGGAGCGTCAGTATGATGACCCCCATTTGCTTGTCCTTAAGGATACAGTTCAGCACGGTGATGCCAAAGAAGTCGCTATTGGAGATGACGATATATTACGGATGCAGGGCAGGCTATGTGTGCCTAATATAGATGGTTTTCGTGAATTGATTCTCCATGAGGCTCACAGTTTGCGGTACTCCATATATCCGGGTGCTGTGAAGATGTAGCAGGACTTGAGGCAACATTATTGGTGGAGGAAGATGAAGAAAGACATAGTGGAGTATGTAGCTCGGTGTTTAAATTATCAACAAGTGAAATATGAGCATTAACGACCGAGTGGATTGCTTCAAAAGTTAGTGATGCTAGAATGGAAATGGGAGAGGATCACTATGGATTTCGTTGTTGGGCTCTCACGGACTCAGAGGAAGTTCCATGCAGCTTGGGTGATTGTGGATAGATTGACAAGGTCAGCTCATTGCAATCCTATGATGACTACCTACTCTTCCGAGCAGTTGGCTCGAATCTATATTCGCGAGATTGTCACATTTCACGGTATCTATCATCTCTGACCGGGGTACGCAGTTTACATTACGGTTCTGGAGGGCAGTACAACGTGAGTTGGGTACTCAGGTAGAGTTGAGTACAACATTTCACCCTCAGATGTATGGGCAGTCCGAACGCACTATTCAGATACTGGAGGATATGCTTCGTGCGTGTGTGATAGATTTTGGGGGTGCTTGGGATCCGTTCTTACCACTTGCGTAGTTTGCTTACAACAACAGTTGTCAGTCAAGCATTCAGATGGCTCAGTATGAGGCCTTGTATGGTAGGTGGTGCCAGTCCCCAGTGGGTTGGTTCGAACCGGGCGAGGCTAGGCTATTGGGTACAAACTTGGTTCAGGATGCCATGGAAAAGGTTAAGTTGATTCAGGATTGACTTCGTACAGCCTAATCTAGACAGAAGAGTTATGCAAATCGGAAGGTTTATGATGTTGCATTCATGGTTGGTGAGTGGGTATTGCTCCGGGTTTTGCCTATGAAGGGTGTGATGAGGTTCGGGAAGAAGGGCAATTTGAGCCCTAGATATATTGGGCCTTTTGAGATTCTTGAGAGAGTTGGAGAGGTGGCTTACAAACTTGCACTACCACCTAATCTCTTTGCCGGTCATCCGGTATTCCATGTTTCCATACTTCGGAAATATCACGGCGATCCGTCTCATGTGTTAGACTTCAGTTCGGTTCAGTTGGACAAGAATCTATCTTATGTTGAGGAACCAATGGCTATTTTGGATAGGCATGTTCGAAAGCTGAGGTCAAAGAACATTGCTTCCGTGAAGGTTAAGTGGAGGGGTCATCCGGTCGAGGAGGCGACTTGGGAGACCGAGCATGATATGCGTCGCTGTTATCCACACTTATTCACCAGATTAGGTACATTTTCTAACTCCGTTCGAGGACGAACGTTTGTTTTAGAGGTGGAGAATGTGATGACCCAAAATGTCATCTTTAAATTTAATAATTAATTTTGTATTCTAAGACCATAAAAAGCACTATTTATCATTCCTCGACTTGCGTGCGCAGTCCGTAAAATTTTTCGGAAAGTTTTCTGGTGAAAAATGAATTAAAATGTGAATTAGAGCTTTAAAACTCAACTAAGTTGACTTTGGTCAAAATTTTGAGCAAACGGACTCGGATCAGTATTTTGATAGTTTTGGTAGGTCCATATCGTGATTTGGGACTTAGGCATATGCCCGGAATCAAATTCCGAGATCCCTAGTCCGAGATATGGAATTTTGATAAAAAATTAAAAGTTTAAGTTCAAATAGTGACCGGATGTCAACTTATGTGCAAACGACCCCGGAATAGAATTTTGATGATTCCAACAGCTCCGTATGGTGATTTTGGACTTAGGAGCATGATCGGAATTTTATTTGGAAGTCCGTAGTGGAATTAGCCTTGAAATGCCAAAAGTTGAATTTTTGGGAAGTTTGACCAGGGGGTTGACTTTTTGATATCGAGGTCGGAATCTGATTCTGGAAATTGGAATAGGTCTGTTATGTCATTTATGACTTGTGTGCAAAATTTGACGTTATTCCGAATTGATTTGATATGTTTCGGCACAAAATATAGAATTTGAAAGTTCAAAGTTCATAGATTTTGATTTGAGGTGCGATTCGTCGTTTTGATGTTGTTTGATGTGGTTTGAAGCCTCGACTAAGTTTGTATTGTATTTTGGGACATGTTGGTATAATTGGTTAAGGTCCTGAGGGTCTCGGGTGGATTTCGGAAGGTAAACGGAATGGATTTCGGACAAAGAAGGTTGCTGGAAATTTCTGTTGCAGAAATTTCGCCAGAAGTTTCTGGTGCGTGGAGCCAAATGTGGAAGCTTATATTGCGCAATTTATAAGGAATCAGATAATTATCAAAACATAAGAGTTATAGCCCTTTGATTCTAGTTTCCAGAGAGTTAAACCATTCATCATTTGGATATTTGTACAAAAGGTTATGATGGATTGAATGAAGGCTGATAGAGCAGTTTTGCCAGAAATTTCTGATGTGTGGAGCCGAATTTGGAAGCTTATATCTCGAAATTCATAAGTAATCTGAAAAGTTTCAAAACATGAAACTTGTAGTCGTTTGATTCTAGTTTCCATAAAGTTATACCATTCATCATTTGGACATTTGTACATAAAGTTATGATCGATTGAAGGAAGGCTGGTAGAGCAGTTTCTGGTGGACTTTTAGTGACGAAAAGTGGACTTTTAGTGACGGAAAATGAACTTTTAGTGACGGATTGGCAGAAACTTAAGACCAAAAATGGTCATTTCATTCATTTCATTTTGGATTTTTGGAGCACGGTTCTTGGGCGATTTTTGGGCGATTTTCACGAGAAAACATTGGGGTAAGTGTTCCTTATCCTATATTGATTATATTTCATGATTCCATACTCATTTACATCATGAATCCGTGAATTTATGGAAGAAAAATCAAGATTTTTGCAAAATCTTCCAAAACAATTTTTTTAAGATTTGGAGGTCGAGTTGTTATCGGATTTTGGTAAAATTGGTATGGGTGGACTCGTAATTGAATGGGTTGTTGGATTTTATAAGTTTCGCCGGATTCCGAGATGTTGGCCCCACGGGCAAATTTTGATCTAATTTCGGATTTTATTGAAAATATAATATTTTCTTATGAAATTGATTACTATAATTTATGTTGACTGTATCAAATTAATTATGACTAGATATGAGTCGATCGGAGTCGAAAAATCGATGAAAAAGCATAATACTTGGTTAAATTGGAGCAAGTCGAGGTAAGTGACTTATCTAACCTTGTGTGGGGTAAATTCCCCCTAGGATTGATAATTGTAATGTGTGGAAAGTCGTGTACACGAGGTGACGAGTGTGTACACGTGCTAAATGTGAATGATTATATTTTAAATTGTGTAGATCACTATTATGCATTAATTAAATTATTTTATTTTGTTATATTCTTCATTATTGATTTAATGTTTATATCTTAAATTTGTTTGACCTTTTCCGGCTAATTATTTTTTTTTGTTTAGTTGGAACTTGGTTTCTTTTATTTTGTGCATTATTTGAAGGTTGATTTTCTTTAAATTAAATATTATTAATATGAAGTATTTAACATTTTTAAACTTTATATTGAAGCAACATATTAAAGATTTTGAAATATTATTTTCTTGAATTATTTACTCCTGAATATTTTTGTAAGATTTTCGTACTCATTGTGATGGAGCAGTGAGCTCTTTATTGTGGAAAAATATTATTGTTGAATTATTTTGACATGAGCCGTGAGCTCTTTATTGTGAAAAAATATTATTGTTGAATTATTTTGACATGAGCCGTGAGCTCTTTATTGTAGAAAAATATTATTGATGATTTATTTTGGCATGAGCCGTGAGCTCTTTATTATGAAAAAATACTGTTGTTGAATTATTTTGGCAAGTTAAATTATTTGAGCACTTGAGGTGCAAATGTGATATATTGTGATATTGATAAACATGCGGTGGTATAAGGTCTGTGTGTTGAAACGCATGCGGTGAGATAAGGGTGGCTTGATACGCGTGGCTAGTAGGGGTGACTACTAGAAGTCATGCGGTGTGATAAGGGTGGCTAAAACGTGGGATGCTATTTCGGGAAAAAAATGTTTTCTTTAAATAAATTGTGAAGGCTCCCGCGGTGATATAAGGAAATGAGATATTGTGAAATTATTTATAACTTGGGACTACGAGGCGGTACCTCGGTAGTGCCCTTGTTGATATTGATTTATGGCCATAGTTGCTTTCGATTAATTGTTGTGATTTTCATAAAGTTGAAGAAAATTCTGTTTTGATTCCACGAGATATTATTTGCAATTATTTGGTGTCATTAAATGTGACATACTATTTGATTCATTTCCAATGTCATTTTATTTTACTACATTTTAAAACATTTTACCATGCCATTATTATATTCCAATAGGGCCTCACCTGACCTCGTCACTACTCTACCGAGGTTAGGCTTGGCACTTACTGGGTACCGCTGTGGTGTACTCATACTACGCTTCTGCACATCTTTTTGTGCAGATCCAGGTACATTTTTACTAGCCTAGACGTCAGTGAGTTACCTGCGCACGGAGACTTCGAGGTATATCTGCCAGCGTCCTCAAACTCCGGAGTCCCCTTCTATCATTTTATGTTGCTTCCTTATATTTTATTTAGAACTTGACATATAGAGACATTGAGAATAAATTCTTAGAAGCTTGTGACTTATTTCTACCGGGTTTTGGGAGTTGAAATTGTTTGAATTATAGTTTATTTATTTCAGATATTTATTATTATTCCGCATTGATAGGCTTACCTAGTCTTAGAGACTAGGTGCCATCACGACATCCTACGGAGGGAATTTGGGGTCGTGACATACATAGATTTTGAGAATATATTAGATTTTTGAATAGTTTGTTTTTACTAATATACAAAAGATGCACGCGTGACGCACGAGAGCACATGAGGCGCACATGAAGCTAGTTTTATGTGATTTACTTGAGACCTTCTAATTTTGATTGTAGCCGGAGTATCCATCAAGGAAACAATAAAAAGCACGTCCGGCTAACCGATCAAGCATTTGATCAAGAAATGGAAGTGGAAAGTGATCTTTCTGAGTGACTTTGTTGAGCTTCCTATAGTCCATGCAGACTCTTCACCCGGTGACCGTCCTTGTGAGGATCAACTTGTTCTTGTCATTTGTTACCACAGTCATGCCCCCTTTCTTTGGCACACATTGCAC
This sequence comes from Nicotiana tabacum, assembly GCF_000715075.1. Classification (NCBI taxonomy): domain Eukaryota; kingdom Viridiplantae; phylum Streptophyta; class Magnoliopsida; order Solanales; family Solanaceae; genus Nicotiana; species Nicotiana tabacum. Next base: position 36,973,636 of record NC_134091.1, read on the forward strand.
CAGAGAGGTCCACGAGCTATCGAAAATGGGGTAAACAACCCCGACATCCAACCATTTAATGATCTCCTTCTTCACTACCTTTTGCATTGCTTAATTTAATCTTCTTTGATGTTCAACGGAGGGTTTGGCATCCTCCTCCAAAATAATCTTGTGCATGCAAAAGGCGGGGCTTATACCCTGAATATCCGCCAATGTCCATCCTATAGCTTTGTTCTTCTTTTGGAGCACCGCCAAAGTAGAATCTACCTGTACGTTAGTCAAGCAAGATGAAAGAATAACAGGTAAAGTAGAACATGGGCCAAGAAACTCATACCTGAGATGTGAAGGTAAAGGCTTTAACTCCAAAGTGGGAGGCTCCTCGATTGAGGGCTTTATTGGAGGAGTCTTCCGGTTCTCAAGATCTAAGGATAATTTTCAGGGTTCATAGGTGTACGACCCCACTCCTTGAAAAGCATTTACACATTTCACAAAGCCTTCCTTCTTATCATCATCATGATTAAACAATACGGCTTCCAAGGTATCATCAACATTCATTACGACACTAGTATCATCAACAATCACTTCGGTCACTAAATCCACAAACGAACAAACTTGATTGCTATTCGGTTGTCTCATAGATTTACACACATGGAAAACCACCTTTTTATCGCCCACCCGGAAGGTGAGCTCACCGGCTTCCATATTAACAAGAGCCCTCCCCATAAGAAGGAAAGGTCTACCCAAGATAATAGGCACCTCATAGTCAACCTCGCAATCAAGAATCACAAAGTCCGCCGGAAGGATGAACTTATCAACACGAACCAACACATCATCAATAATACCCAATGGTCTCTTCATAGTCTGATCCTCCATTTGCAACCTCATAGATGTGTATCTTGGTTGCCCAATTCCCAAAGTTTTGAACACCGAGTAGGGCATCAAGTTGATACTTGCCCCTAAATCACATAGAGCTTTGGCAAAGTCGGCGCTCCCAATAGTGCAAGGGATTATGAAAGCGCTGGGATCTTTCAATTTCAGAGACATTGAGTGCACAATAGCACTCATTTGATGTATCATCTTGATAGTCTCACAATTCATTGATCTTTTCTTTGTCACCAAATCCTTCATGAACTTTGCATAACCGGGCATTTGTTCCAACGCCTCAACCAACGGCACATTAATGGATAAAATCTTCATCATGTCAATAAACTTCTTGAATTGGTTCTCACTATTTTGCTTGGCGAGCCTTTGAGGGTATGAAGGAGGAGGCCTTGGCATTGGTGCCTTGGCCTTTGGCACTACCAGTTCCGGCATGTCAATCACGTGCTTCCTAGACGGGTTCACTTCTTCTTGGGTCTCCTCCACACTTTCGTCACTATCAGTCCTCCCTTCTTCATTAGCTTGAACCACATTGCTCGGAGTCTCATCTTCTTGAACCAACACATCATCATCCATAATTCGTCTTTGAGTTGAGGTGGTTGCATCTCCACCTCTTCCACTCCTTGTGGTTACGGCCATGGCATGTCCGGTGTTGTTCCCACCCTTCGGGTTCACCACCATATCATTAGGTAGTGCCCCTTTAGGACGAGTGTTTAAATCTTGCGAGATTTGCCCCAATTGAACTTCCAAATTGTGGATTGAAGTGTTGTGGGAGGCTAATTAAGCATCAGAGTCGGCATTTTTCTTTATCATTTGTTTGAACATAATTTCAATCCGTCCCATTTCATTGTTGGAATAACTAGGACCTTGAGACGGATAAGGAGGCGGGTTGCTTGGTTGTTGATATATCGGGGGCCTTTGAAAGCCCGACCCCCGATTCCCTTGGTTATTATTATTCCAACCCCCTTGGTTGTTGCCACCCCAATTTCCTTGATTATTGCCTCCCCAATTGCCTTGGTTACCTTGATTATTCCAATTGCCTTGATCATTGTTATTCCCCCAATTATCTTGATTGTTGTTACCACCACTCCAATTGCCTTGGTGGCCTTAATTGTTCCAATTTCCTTGATTTCCTTATGTTCGCCATTGTTGTTGATGTTGGCCTTGAGCATTATTTCTTTGGCCTTGATAATTGTTGACATATTGCACTTCTTCTTCTTGCTCATTGTACGAATCACCTTGGTCATACCCACTATCATCTTGCATAAATTGTTCCGGATGGTTTTGCACTTGTTGACCTTTTTTCCATCTCTTGTTCATCATCATATTCACACCTTCCATCGCATTCACTTGCTTCGGCCCTTGAACTTGTTGAAGCTGAGTTTTGGCCAATTGATTCATTGTGGTTGTCAACTCGGCAATAGCTTTCCCATGATCATGTAGTTCCTTGTGTAGGTGAATGACATTTAGGTCACCTTGAGGAACATTTGCTCTACTTTGCCATGCCGATGAGGTATCCGCCATTTCATCCAAGGTTTCACACGTTTCAGCATATGGCATGGTCATGAAGTTCCCACCGGTGAGTTGATTTACCATATATTGATTTGTCATGTTGACCCCCCTGTAGAAGGTTTGTTGGATCATGGCCTCAGTCATATCATTATTCGGGCACTCTTTAACCATGGTACGATATCTTTCCCAAATCTCGTGCAATGGCTCATTAGGTTCTTGCTTGAACGCTAGAATCTCATCCCGAAGTGTAGCCATATGCCCCAGAGAGAAGAATTTGGCAATGAATGTTTCCGGCAACTCTTCCCATGTATGGATGGAATGATTGGGCAATCTCTCTAACCAGTTCAATGCCTTTCCCCGTAGAGAAAAGGGAAATAGCCTCAACCGCAGCGCATCCTCGGAAACATTTGTTTGTTTGCTCCCCTAACAAGTATCCACGAACTCTTTGAGATGCTTGTAAGCATTTTGACTCGGAGACCCGGTGAAAAATCCCCGTTGCTCAAGCAGTGTAAGCATTACATTGGTGATTTGGAAGTTGCGCGCCCTAATGCGGGGCGGGACAATGGAACTTGCATAACCCTCATTCGGCAACACCCGATGTGCAGCCGCTCTTGGTGGAGGTGGGGGAGGGTTGGGAATGTTGTCATGAGGTGGTCGGCCTTGCCTATTTGCTTGAGGTTCGGGATGAACCTCATCACCTTGATCATCGTCCACTTCCTCCCGCAATGGCAAATTCCCGAGAGGCTCATTGTTGTGAGCCATTCTTGTACCTATAATCAATTCAAAAATAAAATTAGTGACTTAGAAGAAAAAGAAGACAAATCACACACAAACCTATATATATATATATATATATATATATATCTAAATCCCCGGCAACGGCGCCAAAAATTGATATCGTCCAATCTCACACCACTAATTTAGGTTGCGAGGCGGTCGATGCAATAATTAAAACCCAATGCGAGTCGGGGTCGATTCCATAGGGAGCTTGATGTGGGATTAGGTATATACCTAGTGTGAATGTATGACGTGCCTAAGATTACACTTTCACATTTTCAATTGTCGTTTTTACTTCTACTTTTACGCTAATGCTTGTAATTGTAAAGCTAAGAGACAATATTTTTGGTTTTGGTTATTTTTCAAGTTATAGAAGATCTAGGGTTGCGACTTCTGCTTAGTTGGTTACCTAATGGTTTTAGAGCTTTAGGGCATGTTTGGTTGATCGGGATACAATATAGCAATCACATGCAATTACTAACTCTATACCTCTCGGTAGTTTGAGTGATTTTGCCCAATTTGGCTTTCTCAAGTCCAAATGGGTATCTCACGAAACAAGTGATAAATGCTCAAGTCTGGTCTTACTATCTCTAGATTCGACCCTTTAATTAGGGCTATCAATTTCATGAGTTCACACCAATTTCTTGTTAGCCAAGTTTTTCTAGACTTAGTCTCACTTTCTCAAGTATAGACTAAGTCAATTAGGCATGAATCATTATTTGCAACCATCAATTCTCAAATTCAAGCAAGAACTAGGCTAAATATCATATACCCAATCATAAATAAGCCCTAAATCAATCACCCATTAAGTACTCATACTAGGGTTGGGTCACAACCCTAGCTAAGGGTTTAGCTGCTCATGGAAAATGAAGAAATTAAAGAAGAAACTAAGATAAAATGCATAATAATTGATTAAGGAAAGAAAATCTAATGTTTAAATGCTAAACTAGTACAAAGTTACCCAATACAGTAAATAAAAATGGCTCTAAGTATTCAGGTACACCAAACTTAACCTAAAAATGACAAAAAGATCTATTTATACCCAGCTGAAAATATCTGACAAAATTGCCCTTGCGAAGGTTGTGCGGCCGCACAATTCTATTTGCGGTCCGCACTTTGAGACTGACTGGTCAGGTTGACTTTCTGCGGTCGCATAAAAGTGAGATGCGGCCGCACTTCCTCTAATTGTGCGGACCGCACATTTCTGAGTGCGGCCGCACTCTTGCTCTTGGACTGGATCTGGGCTTCATTCTGCGGACCACACATTTATTAATGCGGCCGCACAATAATAGTGCGGTCCGCACATCTTCAAGCTCCCAAACTGCATATCTCTGAATCTAGTCTTCTGCGGCCGCACAATAATTGTGCGGTCCGCACTCTGTGAAGAAATTCTATCAGTGCATCTTCAGAGTTTATGACCGCATACAGGATTGTGCGGTCCGCACTGTAGCCCTTTTTGCCTTGTTTTGGCTCTTCTCCAATTTTACTCCTTTTTGAGTTGATTTTCACTTCTTTGGCTCGTTTCCCAATATTCCTGCAAGAAAGCACATTTCATTAGTTCTTGGGAATACCTTTAAGCATTTTTGAACTAAAACGTAAGTAAAAGAGAGCGAATAAGCGGTCAAAATCCCTACTTATCAAACATCACAATCCAAAACCAAGCAAATACTAATTACAACAAGTTCAAAATTGTTCAATCTAATCCAAAATGGGTTCTATTAGTCTAATTCAAAGTATATCAAAGTAATTATCAAGGGGTGTTTTCTACAACATCATCATCACCGTCGGATGAACTTTCATCTACAAGACGGTATAGAGAACGGTCTTGTGGAGGTGTAACGACCCGGCCGTTCGTATTGAGAATTTAAGTCCTGTCCAGCAGCATAAGGCCCTGAACAGCTTCATATTATGTGTATTGACTTGCGTGCGTGGTTGAATTCAGTTACCGGATGATTCAGAGTGATTTGGGACACTTAGTCCCTAAAACGGAAGCTTAAGTCTTAGGATTTTGACCGTAGTCGGAACTATGTGAAGACGACTACGAAATGGAGTTTCGTCAGTTCCATTAGCTCCGTGGGGTGATTTTGGACTTAGGAGCGTGTTCGGACTTTAAATCTGAGGTCTGTAGATGATTAGGCTTGAAATGGCGAAAGTCGAATTTTTGGAGATTTGGACCGGAAGTGGACTTTTTGATATCAGGGTCGGAATACGATTCCGAGAATTGGAACAACTCCGTTATGTTATTTGGGACTTGCCTGCAAAGTTTGACGTCATTCAGGGTTGATTTGATAGGTTTCGGCACGAGTTTTAGAAGTTGAAAGATTTGAAATTTATAAGTTCGATTCATGGTGCGATTCGTGGTTTTGACATTGTTTAATGTGACTTTAAGGCTCGAATAAGTTCGTATGGTGTATTAGGATTGGTTGGTATGTTTGGTTGAGGTCCCGGGGGCCTCGGGTGAGTTTTGGGTGCTTAACGGATTAAAAGTTTGATTTGTGTTACTGCTAAGTCTTCAGGCTTCTGGTATTTTCGCACTTGAAAAGAAGAGACCGCAGGTGCAAGAGCGCACGTACGGATAGGCAAGCACAGAAGCGGAAAAATAGAGGAGTGCCAGGGGCCGCAGGTGCAAGGAAAATTCTGCATCTGCGATGCCCGCAGATGCGAAGATTGAGGCGCAGGTACGAGAAGAGTTGGACTTGACTGTCTCCGGAGGTGCGGAGAAATTGTGCGCATCAGCGGCTCCGCAGAAGCTGATTTTTGGCGAGCAGAAGTGAGAGAAAGCGCAGGTGCGGTTGGACACGTGCACTTGCGGTCGCGCAGATGCGTCTATTTATGCACAGGTTCAGTCACGCCTGGGCAGAAAAGAGAAATCCAAGGGTTTGGTTTCATTCTTCGTGTTTGGACTTGAGAGCTCGGAATTTGGCAATTTTTCGAGGTTTTTTCAGAGAGGACTTTGGGGTAATGATTCCTAACTCATTTTTGGTTGTTTTCCATTAATCCATAGTTGTTTTCTCCATTTAGTTTCGGGTTTGGATTGAAAATTTAGGAAAAATGGGAAGAAGTTCTTCAACTAAGAGTTTTGAGTTTTGATTGGGATTTAAACATCGGATTTGGATAATTTTGGTATGAGTGAACTCGCGAGTGAATGTGTGTTCATATTTTGTGACTTTTACCCGATTCCGAGACGTGGGCTCGGGTCGACTTTTTGGGGCGAATTTCGAAATTTTTATTAAATATTGATTTCATTGATTAGATAAGTTTATTATTGTTGTATTCATGTTATGCAATTGTGTTTGGCTAGATTTGGGCCATTCGGAGTCGGATAATTGAGGAAAGGACATTCTTACGGACTGTTTGAGCTTGGTTCGAGGTAAGTATCTGGCCTAACCTTGTGTGGGGGATTTTCCCTTTAGGATTTCAGTCTTCTATGTTGATTTGTAGTCCATGCACGCGAGGTGACAAGTGTGTGCTCGGACTTATTTGTGAAAAGTTAGCCTTTTAGGATTCTTAGGTCCTTATATTCACTGAGTATGAAGTTGTTCTTGATATGATTAAGTTCCTATTTACTAGTTTCACCTCTACATGCTTTAATTAGAATTAATTACTTTCAGGATTCACTCTTATTGCCTATTGGACTCTTATTTGACTTAACTGGAGATTTGTTTTACCTCCTCTATTGTCATGCTATCTTTTCATAACTGCTTATCTTTATTTGAAATTATTATTATATCATCTTATAATTTGTTTGGTCTTAATTGAGGTTATGATTATTTTTCCGCTGTTATCCTTAATTGAATTGTTGATATCCTTCGTAATTTTCTCAACCTTAAAAGAAGTTTAGATATCATATATTTTAGTCGACTTGTTTTATTTGGCATTATTGGATTCGTGTTAGCTTCCCTGTTGTTGAAGTGTATATTGTGGGATTCGTTGCTACACCTTTGTTTTCCCTTTGTTGAGTTATTCGCTTTACGCCTAGCATTTCAGACTGTGGTTATTCCTTGTGATTTGGTCCCACATTTTCCTGTGATTTAAAAGTTCTTGAGTTGATTTACTTGTCGTACTTGGTATTATTGCCATTGTTGTTGTATTTGTTGTGGTGATTCACGAAGTTTCTACCGTGCGGTTGTTATTATTGTGATGCACGAGGTTTCTGCCGTGCGGTTGTTATTATAGGGTGGCACGAGGTTTCTGCCGTGCTATTGTTACTATTGATATTTGCACATGCGGTGTGACAAGGTGGGATATATATATGTGTGGATTGCGCATGTGGCGAGACAAGGTGGGAACATTATTATGCACGTGGCGAGACAAGGCGGGCTGTGTCAGGGATTGATTTGTGACCTGGGGGCATTCTTGTTGTTGATATTTGTGAAGTGGTATACATACCTATGTGAGCTTTATCTTGTGAAAGCTGTGAAAAAATATTCTACATGTTGTCCGTTCTTTTTTCCTTATGCTTATTTGCTGATATGGACTATGGTAGGACACTTGCACAAGCATACACGTAGTTAAGCACTCTTATCGGATAAGAGGTGTTCTTGATATTGTTGAGCATAAATGCTCACCCTTGTTTACTTGCCTTCTATGTGAGAATGGTTCTATTGTCACGTGAGTCGTCAGTGCGGTTATGAGATGTTATGAGGGAACAAGATGCCAAGTGTTAGAGTTCAGGTATTGAGACCCGTGAGTTGTGATTTGATCGAGGTTCGGTACGTCATGGAGTTGTTGACTGAAACTTGGTGTAAAAACGGTTGTAATTATTGATTTATTACTTGTCCTTGCTGTATTCGTGATTCCGGATTTAGGTTATGTTCCATTCACTTTGTCTGCGTCATTTTCATGATATTCTGCTGATACTTGTTGTTTCTTGCTTTAATGCTATTAATATATTGTGAGCCATATTACATAGTCTTTATGTAGACATCATACTTCTGTTATTCATGTACTTATATCAATTCAGTTTATTAGACCAGTGGGTGTCTTGACTGTTCCTCGTCACTACTCCACCGAGGTTAGTCTTGATACTTATTGGACACCGCTGTGGTGCGCTCATGCTACTCTTCTGCATATTTTTGTGCAGATCCAGGTACTTGTTCGTTAGCTAGCTGTGTGGACTGTTGCTGTGGAGAATCAAGGTAAACCTACTGCTCCGTTCGCAGGCTTCGGAGTCACCTTCCAGTTTTCATTTTGCACTATTTATTCTTATTTCTGGACAGTTGTATTTAGAAGTTTTCTAGCAAATACTCTATAGAGCTTATGACTTGTTCTACCGGTTTTGTGAAATTTTAAGAGATTCTATTTAAATAATGTTGTTGTTTTAATTATTGTTAGGCTTACCTAGTCCCTAAGACTAGGTGCCATCACGATACCCAACGGAGGGAAAATTCGGTCGTGACAAGTTGGTATCAGAACTCTAGGTTCATAGGTGCTACGAGTCATAAGCGAGTTCAGTAGAGTCTTGCGGATCGGTACGGAGACGTCTGTACTTTTCTTCGAGAGGCTACAGAACTATTAGGACAATTGCACTTCTTTCATTCCTATCGTGCGAGCTTATTGATCTTGGAGTTTGAACTTTTATCATTCCATTCTCTCACAGATGGTGCGGACACGAGCTGGAGTTATCGACGACGCTGCTCACGGAGCAGGTATCGCTAAGGGCAAAGGTAGAGGCCGATGAGGAGTACATGCCATAGCTAGAGCACCTACCAGAGCAGCAGTTGAGGAGCCGCCAGTAGTTCCAGTTGGGGAGGAGATTCCGGAGGCGCCTGTTGTTACCCCTGGACTTCAGGAGACCTTAGCACAATTCCTGAGTATGTTTGGTGCATTGGCTCATGCGGGGTTGATTCCGGTTGTACCAGCTACTTCACATACCGGGGGAGGAACCCAGACTCCCGCAGCCCACTCCCCAGAGTAGCGAGTTCGTGTTGGGCAGGTTCCAGGTGTTGTGGTGACACAACCTGTGGTTTCAGTTCAGCCCGTGGTCAGGGCAGCAGCATCTGAGGAAGAGCAGCTTAGACTTGCAAGGTTCAAGAAATATGACCCTCCTACATTTAGTGGTTTGGCTTCAGAGAGTGCACAGGGTTTTCTGGAGGAGTGTCACCGCATTCTCCGTACTATGGGTATTGTGGAGATGAGCGGGGTTGCTTTTACTACGTTCCAGCTTAGGGGAGTGGCCTACCGATGGTGGCGGGCATATGAGTTGGGTAGCCCGGCCGAGTTAGCTTTACTTACATGGGTTCAGTTTTCAGAGATGTTCCTAAGAGAGTTTGTACCTCAGTCCCTTCGAGATACATGGAGCGCGGAGTTTGAGAAGCTGCGCTAGGACACTATGTCAGTGTCAGAGTATGCCGTGAGATTCAGTGATTTGGCCAGGCATGCACCTGCTTTGGTCTCCACAGTTAGAGAGCTTGTCCGTAGATTCATTGAGGGACTCAGACATGATATTCAGTTCAGCATGGCTCGGGAGTTAGAGTCAGATGTTTCATTTCAGCAGGTGGTAGGGATCGCTCGCCGAGTAGAGGGCATGTGGGACCAGGAGAGAGAAGATAGGCGAGGCCATGAGAGAGAGTACATGCGAGATCAGGAGAGAGAGGACATGGAGGTGAGGAGGCCTCGTAGACCAGAGAGATCTACTGGTCCTTATTTTGGAGGCAGGGTACGACATGGTAGAGGTTTTGTGGGTCAGCCAGTTCAGTTTGCACTTCAGGCTTCGCACAATATTTCGGGTGCTCATGGGTCTCAGAGTACCGGCACCACATAGTTCCCACAGCCACGTCAGCAGAGAGGTTGCTTCGAGTGTGGAGATACCAGCCACAGGGTGAGAGATTGTCCTAGGCTCCGGACAGGCGTGTCACAGCGGAGTATTCAGGCGAGTAGAGGACGCCCAAGAGGGGAAGGCCCGGCCCATTGATGTGTTTCATATAGTAGGCTTGAGGTCATTGCTCCAGATGATGTCATACATGTATGCTTTGATTTGTTACAGAGGGGCACCATTCATATTTTTATTCGGTCCTGCTTATCGGGGCGAGTTCCCCTACTTGTTGTCCCACTTATGGGTGAGTTTATGACGTAGTATTATGTTTAGATGTTTACCCCGTTGGGAGACTCTATGAGCAGTAGCCCATGTCTATCATTTGTTTCTATTTATTATCGAAAGTTACGAGACTATAAGTGAATTCACATTGTCCATTATGGTAGGTTTGATGTGATTCCTGAGTAAATTGGTTATAATTTGTGATTTGATACTCTGCCGGGGGTGAGAATTTAACAAGTGTTGAGATTTTATTGGCAGAATTGAGTTGGTGGAGGAATTCCATTGGTATGATGTGTATTCGACTTGTGATTCAGAGTTGAGGGCGAGACCCTCACGATTCCATGTGATTTGATATGTTTGAGCCGGGCTGCGTGCCGCGGTGGAGGGTGATACCAGGATGAGATCCTTATGATTTGTTCATGTACTTTGATTTTTCCTTTTGAATTGATTTGTAGTAGGGTATTGTTAGAAAGTTATGCCTGTCAGGCTTGTTTGATATTTATCTTGTGTGTTTCTCTTTACATATTTAGTCAATTTCGTTATGTGCTTCTTGAGTTTTGGCCTGCGAGGTGTGAACTCGGTAGTGTTAGTTGTGACTTGTCGATTCGGGTGTATAGTTATGAGGTCTTCGTTTTTCTTGCATCATTGTCACCGTTGTGGAGGTTTGAAACGGGTTGCTAACAGATATGGGTCTAATTACCGGTGTTGGTTTTGATTTCGGGCAGCTATTGTGATCAGAAATGTTATTATGAGCCTATGTGTGGCATTTTGTTGTGTGGTCGTACCTTGTGGGTGTAGGCATGAGTTGTTACAGCTGGTTGAGACTGTTATCAGTTATGGATTTAGAATCGGGTCTTTTGAAGACAAATGGAAGGTGAGAATTTTGACTTTAAGGCTTATCGGTATTGGCTGAAAGGATGAATTACAGTTGGGATGGTGTCGTCAGGCTTATGTGGATCGGGGTGACGTGGAGTCGCCCGTGGGTGTGTGTTGGATATGTACCTTCAGTGATTTGAAGACTTCGAGGCGATTCTTAACACGTTCGAGGACGAACGTTTGTTTAAGAGGGAAAGGATGTAACGACCCGGCTGGTCGTTTTGAGAATTTAAGTCCCGTACGGCGGCATAAGGCCCTGAGCAGCTTCATATTATGTGTATTGACTTGCGTGCATGGTTGAATTCAGTTACCGGATGATTCAGAGTGATTTGGGACACTTAGTCCCTAAAACGGAAGCTTAAGTCTTAGGATTTTGACCATAGTTGGAACTATGTGAAGACGACTCCGGAATGGAGTTCTGTTAGTTCCATCAGCTCCGTTGGGTGATTTTGGACTTAGGAGCGTGTCCGGACTGTAAATCTAAGGTCTATAGCTGATATAGGCTTGAAATGGCGAAAGTCAAATTTTTGGAGATTTGGACCGGAAGTGGACTTTTTGATATCGCGGTCGGAATGTGATTCCGAGAGTTGGAACAACTCCGTTATGTTATTTGGGACTTGCTTGCAAAATTTGACGTCATTCCGGGTTGATTTGATAGGTTTCAGCACGAGTTTTAGAAGTTGAAAGATTTGAAATTTATAAGTTTGATTCATGGTGCGATTCGTGGTTTCGACGTTGTTTGATGTGACTTTAAGGCTCGACTAAGTTCGTATGGTGTATTAGGATTGGTTGGTATGTTTGGTTGAGGTCCCGGGGGCCTCGGGTGAGTTTCGGGTGCTTAACGGATTAAAAGTTTGATTTGTGTTACTACTAAGTCTTCAGGCTTCTGGTATTTTTGCACCTGCGAAGAAGAGACCGCAGGTGCGAGAGCGCACGTGCGGAGAGGAAAGCGCAGAAGCGGAAAAATGGAGAGTGCCAGGGTCCGGTCCGCAGGTGCGAGGAAAATTCCGCATCTGCGATGCCCGCAGATGCGAAGATTGAGGTGCAGGTGCGAGAAGAGCTGGACTTGACAGTCTCCGCAGGTGCGGAGAAATTGTGCGCATCAGCGGCTCCGCAGAAGCGGATTTTTGGCGCGCAGAAGCAAGAGAAAGCGCAGGTGCGGTTGGACACGCGCACTTGCGGTCGCGCAGATATGGCTATTTATGCGCATGTGCGGTCACGCCTGGGCAGAAAAGAGAAATCTGAGGGTTTGGTTTCATTCTTCGTTTTTGGACTTGAGAGCTCGGAATTTGGTGATTTTTCGAGGGTATTTCAGAGGAAACTTTGGGGTAATGATTCCTAACTCATTTTTTGTTGTTTTCCATTAATCCATAGTTGTTTTCTCCATTTAGTTTCGGGTTTGGATTGAAAATTTAGGAAAAATGGGAAGAAGTTCTTCAACTAAGAGTTTTGAGTTTTGATTGGGATTTAGACATCGGATTTGGATAATTTTGGTATGAGTGAACTCGCGAGTGAATGGGTGTTCGTATTTTGTAACTTTAACCCGATTCCGAGACGTGGGCCCGGGTCGACTTTTTATGGCGAATTTCGGAATTTTTATTAAATATTGATTTCATTGATTAGATAAGTTTATTATTGTTGTATTCATATTATGCAATTGTGTTTGGCTAGATTTGGGCCATTCGGAGTTGGATAATTGAGGAAAGGACATTCTTATGGACTGTTTGAGCTTGGTTCGAGGTAAGTATCTAGCCTAACCTTGTGTGGGGGATTTTCCCCTTAGGATTTCAGTCTTCTATGTTGATTTGTAGTCCATGCACGCGAGGTGACGAGTGCGTGCTCGGACTTATTTGTGAAAAGTTGGCCTTTTAGGATTCTTAGGTCCTTATATTCACTGAGTATGAAGTTGTTCTTGATATGATTAAGTTCCTATTTACTAGTTTCACCTCTACATACTTTAATTAGAATTAATTGCTTTCAGGATTCAATCTTATTGCCTATTGGACTCTTATTTGACTTAACTGAAGATTTGTTTTACCTCCTCTATTGTCATGCTATCTTTTCATAACTGCTTATCTTTATTTGAAATTATTATTATATCATCTTATAATTTGTTTGGTCTTAATTGAGGTTATGATTTTTTCCCGCTGTTATCCTTAATTGAATTGTTGAATATCCTTCGTAATTTTATCAACCTTAAAAGAAGTTTAGATATCATATATCTTAGTCGACTTGTTTTATTTGGCATTATTGGATTCGTGTTAGCTTCCTTGTTGTTGAAGTGTATATTGTGGGATTCGTTGCTACACCTTAGTTTTTCCTTTGTTGAGATATTCGCTTTACGCCTAGCATTTCGGACTGTGGTTATTCCTTGTGATTTGGTCCCACATTTTCCTGTGATTTAAAAGTTCTTGAGTTGATTTACTTGTCGTACTTGGTATTATTGCCATTGTTGTTGTATTTGTTGTGGTGATTCACGAAGTTTCTGCCATGCGGTTGTTATTATTGTGATGCACAAGGTTTCTTCCATGCGGTTGTTATTATAGGGTGGCACGAGGTTTCTGCCGTGCTATTGTTACTATTGATATTTGCACATGCGGTGTGACAAGGTGGGATATATATATGTGTGGATTGCGCATGTGGCGAGACAAGGTGGGAACATTATTATGCACGTGGCGAGACAAGGCGGGCTGTGTCAGGGATTGATTTGTGACCTGGGGGCATTCTTGTTGTTGATATTTGTGAAGTGGTATACATACCTATGTGAGCTTTATCTTGTGAAAGCTGTGAGAAAATATTCTACGTGTTGTCTGTTCTTTTTTCCTTATGCTTATTTGCTGATATGGACTATGGTAGGACACTTGCACAAGCATACACGTAGTTAAGCACTCTTATCGGATAAGAGGTGTTCTTGATATTGTTGAGCATAGATGCTCACCCTTGTTTACTTGCCTTCTATGTGAGAATGACTCTATTTGCACGTGAGTCGTCAGTGCAGTTATGAGATGTTATGAAGGCACATGATGCTAAGTGTTAGAGTTCAGGTATTGAGACCCGTGAGTTGTGATTTGATCGAGGTTCGGTACCTCATGGAGTTGTTGATTGAAACTTGGTGTAAAAGCGGTTGTAATTACTGATTTATTACTTGTCCTTGCTGTATTCGTGATTCCGGATTTAGGTTGTGTTCCATTCACTTTGTCTGCGTCATTTTCATGATATTCCGCTGATACTTGTTGTTTCTTGATTTAATGCCATTACTATATTGTGAGCCATATTGCATAGTCTTTATGTAGACATCATACTTCTGTTATTCATGTACTTATAGCTGTTCGGTTTTATTAGACTACCTCGTTACTAGTCCACCGAGGTTAGTCTTGATACTTACTGGACACCGCTGTGGTGTGCTCATGCTACTCTTCTGCACATTTTTGTGCAGATCCAGGTAATTGAGCATCTCTAAGCCTTTCTCTTTCCTTGGCCGCTTCTAGCTCGGATGTGAGCTTTGTCACTGTCTCCCACATAGCCGAGATGGTCTCCCTATTAAGTTCCTCGCCTTGCGAGGAAGTCCCTATTCCTTGCATTCCACACCTATAGCGATGGAATTTTTTAGTAGGAAGCCCGTATACCTTCACCCATTTTGAACCACCAACAGCCTCCAACCATATTCGTTCAACATCCTCGTCTGAAGGTTGGGTTTGCTTGCCGGATTCACCAGCTGGCTAACTACGAATGAAGTCCTCCATGTTACTTTGGTAGCGATCCTACATTATTATTAATTAAATTAGTATTTAAAAATTCTTATAAAAGTAAATTATAACACTTAAAGAAAATTGAAAGATTACATATGCAGTCGAGTCCCGGTCCTCGACCCACCTATATCCATCCCTCTCTTTCTTCTTGTTTACAATATGCGTCTCCTTGAATAGTTCATCATGGCTCATTGGACGCACACACTTCTTTTCCTGAAAACAAATTAATTTAGTTAATAAATAGAATTTATATACTTAGAAAAGTAAAATAATTTAATTAAGCAATTACCAATCTTCTTTTTATTGTCCCCAGGCTGATAGCACCCCCAGTGTGCAAGGAGCCTCCCTTCTCGGATGAGCGAGCTTTCTTTCCTTTTTCGCTCCTCTCTAAGAAATTCGCGATCTCCCATTGCCTTAACAAATCATTCCATGTTATGAAATATTCCACGATTACCATCGATCTCTCCATGATTAGTCCACACAAAGTAATTCTCTATAAACCCCTTTCTATAAAGATAAAGCTTAATTTTTCCCGATTTTTAAAACTTCACACAATCGCACGTGACACAAGGGCTAATTACTCCTTCAATTTGGTATGGTGAAAGTGACATTGCATGTCTAATAAAGTCATCAACCCCTTCTATAAAATTCTCCCCCGATTCTCGCCGATTAGGATAATTCCTATTGTACATCCAAGTACGATGTTCCATCTACACAAATAAAACAAGAACAAATTAATTTATTCCACAATTATAAATTAATTAAATCTTTTTAGTTAATTAAGATAATTAATTTTTCCTAATTATACCAAAATTAAATTATAGTAAATATAATTAATTATAAACTATAAATTCAATTCATATCCTAAGAGATTAAACATAAACTAAAAGTTCAATTTATATCCAAAAAGTTCAATTCATATCCAAAAAGTTCAATTCATATCCTAAAAGTTCAATCCATACCCTAAAAGTTCAATTCACAAGAACAATTCCTAAAAACTCAATTCAATTCATATCCTAAGAGTTTAAACCTAAACCTAAAGTTTAATTTATATCCTAAAAGTTTAATTCATACCAAAAAGTTCAATTCATATCCTAAAAGTCCAACCCATACCCTAAAAGTTCAATTCACAAGAACAAATCCTAAAAACTAAATTCAATTCAAAGTTAATAATTCAATTCTAACTAAACTATTCAAAACAATACAAACTTAAACATTCAATTTACACCATATGTAATCAATCCAATTAAAACAAGACCTAAACCCTAGATTTCAATAAAAATGCAAAGGTAAACAATCAATTGAAACACTAATTAACTAATTCATAACTAATTAATAAAATATTAAATTTATACACAAAAGAAATAAATTATAATTCAAACCTAAAATTTTTAGGAGGTGGAGAAGGAGGGGCGGTAGCTGGGCAGCGGCAACGGCGGGGGAGTGGCGACGCGAGGCAGTGACTACGTGGGGTGGGGAATGGAATTTGTGTGAGGGAAATAGAGAATGAGAGGGGAAGGGTATTGAGTGAGGAGTATGAAAATTTGGAGAAGAGAGGTAAGAGAAATGAGGGGGAATCCCGTATTTCAGATCTAATATTAGAATTACCGACCAAAGTTGGTCGGTAATTTTGGTCGGTACATTAAGTGTTGACCATTTTACTATTAACCGACCAACTTTGGTCGGTTATTTTTTTTAAAAAAAAAACTAAATTTTTTTTTTTTTGTGTTTTTATTTCTTAAAATATTATAAACTATAAAAAAATTATTATAAACTATAAACAATTATTTTATTCATATATACAATTATTATAAATAATTATAAACTATAAGCATAATCTTTATAAATAATTATATTAACTAATTACTTTTAATAAATTATAATAGCATCTATCTAAGTAAATTTTCTAAGTTATAATTAAGTATATGAGTAATTTCACACACACACACACACACACACACACTATATTGACACACACACACACACACACACACATATTGTAATTGATGATCAATCACATACATTACTACGTATGAAAAATTTATCAATTGATAAACCAATATTATTCTATTTTAAATATGTTTAGTCGTTAATTTGACCTATTAACTCGTTTACTTAATGCTAATAACTTCTTTCGTTTCTTTAATTTGTAATCCATATATATATATACATGTCAAAGATATTTAGTATTAATTCTTCTATATTTCATTAATTCATCACTAATAATGCATAACACAGATTAATCTAACAGATGAGGGACAAATATGATCTTAAAATATAATTATAAGGATAAATATGTCAAGAAAGTATAACGAAGAGCAAATGTAACCCCTTTTGAAGAGTAGAGGGATAAATATGATCCTAAAGTATAACGAATGGCAAATGTAACCCGTTTTAACGTGTAAGGGGTAAATATGAACCTAATGTATAAATGTAGAGATATTTTTGATAGAAAACTTAAACGGAGGGTAAATAAGGCCTATTTAAGATAGTAGAGGGGCAAATCAGACCCTTATCCGTTTTAATATTCATCGATATAGGTGGAAACGTTTTGTTTTAAATATTCATCGATGCATCTAAGTAAGTTATAAGTTGATGAATCAATTTACAAATAGATATATTTGATGATGATCAATTATATATACTAATTAGATTATTACTTCTTCACAAGTCTATCCTCAAATGAACCCGACCTTGTGGTCCTAGCGCTTCGTGTTCTTACACAATAACTGTAAAGCTCAATTTTAGTAGTAATGGGGGAAGCAAGGTTGTAATACTCAAAATGACCGGTCGGGTCGTTACACACACACACACTTCATTGTACTACTTTAACTATATATAGCTTGTTATAGTATATGTTAGTGTATTCATTATTTGTATTACAAAATAAAGTGTTAACGGATTATATTTATATTATTTAGATAGTAAATATTAATGTGATTCAAAAGTTTGACCATGTTTGACATATGAACCGACTAAATGCATTTTAACTAATTGAGTATTCAAAACCGTACCTATTCTTGGACTCCTTCAGTTTCGATGGGTTTGATCATGTTTGACCTAATAACCGACCAACTTTGGTCGGTTATTTTCTAGGAAATAAAATATACCGACCAAAGTTGGTCGGTAAATGCTTCCCCTGCAATAACCGACCAACTTTGATCGGTAATTTTAAATATAAATTCTCTAAATTTTATAAAATATTTTAAATAATAATATAATTATTAAAATTTAAAAAATTGGGTCCACATTACCGACCAAAGTTGATCGGTAATCAAAAAGTTGCTTTGACTAAGCAAGTCTGACCACTTCGGTCAACTTTTTGACCATTATACCGACCAACTTTGGTCGGTATTTAATTTTAAAAAAATATAAAATATTTTTTTTGTAGTTTCCGTCCGTGTTGGACGGTTTTTGGTCGCCTTTTTTTTATCGACCAACGTTGGTCGGTATGGCTTGGTCGGTCTTTCCCTGATTCCTAGTAGTGAATTCGTTAAATTTCTTGTTACTCTTATCCATGTTACTAACTACATTTAGGTTTTATTGAGTTATTTGGACATTTAGGTTTTTGAGGGGTAGTTTAATATTTGTAACACTAGTGAAACATTAATAAAAACTTAATTGAGTAATATTTTAAGTGAAATAGTGAATTTCTCTCACAATTTATTTTTAAACCTATACTCCTAAAATCCAACAACATAAAAGACATGTTCTAAAAGTTGAATGAGTTACAAAACCATATAATTGTCTTGGTTTATGTAATACTATTACATTTGGAATGTCAAAAACGTTGACCACAATTTTCTTAAAAGATACTCCCTCTGTTTCAATTTAGATAAGTTAATTTGACTCGGTACGGAGTTTAAGAAGAATTATTTTTTAAAAAAACTTATGGTCTTAAAAGCTTAAGGGGTAAAAGCTTTGTGGGGCTATGACATTTGTGTGGTTATAAAAGCTTTTCATTAAGGGTAAAAAGGGGTAATAAAATTGAATTATTTCCAAATTTATAAATATTTTGTTTAATTTGGAGCACACTAAAAAGGGAAGCAAACAATTTATCTGCATGCTAAGCGTCATCGTTTTAAATTCTTAAAACAAGACCAGGATTTACCACTTTGGTTAGCCATCCTTTTGCCCCTAAATTATCTTGGGATGTTTCTGTTATAGCAAATCAAGAAAGTAAATTGCCCCTAAAGAGCTTGTAAAACTAAAAGTGGAAAAAGAAAAGGACAACAAGGACTCTTATACAAAAATATTTACAACAAAAAAATAATATTGGTAAACTTATAAAATACTTCTAACTTTAAACAAATTTGATAGTGAAGGACTCCTAGAACAAGAAGACAATTGAAAGAACTCGAATTAAATAATTATAATTTTTCATATCAAAGTTATCAACATTAGGCAAATAATTTGTCACGACCCAAATTAACCATCCGTAAGGTGTCGTGATGGCACCTAGTCTTTACGACTAGGTAAGCCTAATATTGCGAAAAATATAAAGAAAACACAACATTTTAAAGATAAACAGTATATTTTAAATAGCCAAGAGTAGTACCACTCGGCATATACAAAATAATTTCCCAAGACCCGGAATATCACTAAGTGACAAGCTGCTATAATCTATGTAGCTCTATACAAAAGTCTGAAGATAATAAGGAAAATCGCTAGACGAGGGAGTAGAAGGGGACTCCGAAGATCTGCGGACGCAAGCAGAGGTACCTTGAAGTCTCCTAGAATCAGCAGCACGTACTAACCCCGAGGCTGATAGCTCACACCTAGATCTGCACACGAAAACATATGCAGGGAAGGGCATGAGTACACCACAATGGTACCCAATAAGTGCCAAGTCTAACCTCGGTCAAGTAGTGACGAGGTCATGTCAAGGCCCTACCAGAGTAAATATAAAAAATTAAACAGTAAAAGATATAAGTAGAATTTACGATAACACAGTTAAAGAAATTCTCGAAAATTTAACAGTTAAGGGAGCCCTCGGCTCAAAACAAGGTAAATACAGTGGGAAATCTCTTGGGATACCGTCCCGTAGTTTCAAATGAATATGCAGTACAGAGGGATCTCCCGGAATACGTCCGTAGTCCCAAAGTAAATATGCAGTGCTGGGGGATCTCTCGAAATACGCCCGTAGTCTCAAAGTAAATATGCAGTACAGGAGGATCTCCCGGAATACGTCCGTAGTCCCAAAGTAAATATGCAGTACAGGAGAATCTTCCGGAATACGTTCGTAGTCCCAAAGTAAATATACAGTACAGGGGGATCTCCCAAAATACGTCCGTAGTCCTAAAGTAAATATGCAGTACAGGAGGGTCTCCCGGAATACGTCCGTAGTCCCAAAGTAAATATGCAACGCAAGATGAAATGACAGGTATGACATCGAGTTATACAGTTTATACTGGACACAGATAAGGCAAATAAGGACTTAACTGAACATGACACACAGAATGTCAATTAAGCAGTTAAAACACGTAAGCATGCTTTTCTAGTCTAAATTACATAACTAAACATATTAGTACAATTAATAAGAGAAGCAATTTATGATTTAAAAAGGTTAAACATGATTTTTGCAATAATAGCCCGTGTACGTACTCGTCACCTCACGTACACGACGCCCACACACCAAATAATATCAAGATATCTTAAGGGGAAAGTCCCCAACACAAGGTTAGGCAAGCCACTTACCTCGAACCGCTCAAATCAACTTGATATCACGTTCTTGCCATGAGTATCCGACTCCAAAGGGCCCGAATCTATTCAAAACAGTACAATACCATCAATACGCGCTAATAGAATGAATCCCACAAGAAAAACTATAAAATTAGGCCAAAATCCGAAATTGGCTCAAACCCAGCCCCCAGGGCCCACGTCTCAAAACCCAACAAAATTCACGAAACTAGAAAGCTCATTCACTTACGAGTCTAACCATATCAAATTTACTAAAATCTGACACAAAATGGTCCTCCAATCCACAATTCAAACTGCCAAATCCCTAGTCTCCAACTTCCAATTTTTACCATAAATACACATTAACTAGGTGGAAAAATACATGGCAAGGCAAGATTATTGACCAAAAATAAGCACAAGGAACTTATTTCAAGAAATGCCTCGAAAATACTCTCAAAAATCGCCCCAACCCGAGTTTGCAAAGCCAAAAATGATAAATAATCGCGAAGCCCTTCGGTTTTAATCACTGTCCAGGTATTTCCGCACCTGCGGAACCTAGGCTCGCACGTGCGGGTGCGCTTGTGCGGAAAACTTGCGCATCTGCGCAACTCACTTGCCCCCTCTGCCTTCGTACCTGCGACGAAAGGACCACATCTGCGCCCTCGCGAATGCGGAGTCCATTCCGCTTCTGCGCATGTGCGAACATCCTTGCGCATTTGCGGGCATCGCAGATGCGGAAACTTCCTCGCACCTGCGACCCCAGGCCAACTCTCGATTTATCGCATCTGCGCTTTCATCTCCGCATGTGCGGCTCGCGCACCTGCGGTCTTTTTTTCGCAGGTGAGAAAACACCAGAACCAGCAGAGTTCAGAAATTCCTCTAAGTCCAAGTTTTCACCCGTTAAGCATCCGAAATACACCCGAGGCCCCCGGGACCTCAACCAAACATACCAACCAATCCTAAAATACCTTACGAACTTAGTCGAGCCTTTAAACCACGTCGAACAACACCAAAATCATGAATTAATCACGGATTCAAACCTAAGAATTTAAAGTTTTCCAAATTCTACAAACGACGTCGAACCATATCAAATCTAGTTCGAATGACCTCGAATTTTACACACAGGTCACATATGAAATTACAAACCTACAGCCACTTTCAGAATTCCATTCCGAGCTCGATATAAAAATTTCCACTATCAGTCAAAATCGCCGAAAAACTAGCTTCCGCCAATTCAAGCCTAAATCTACTACAGACCCCCAAAACACATTCCGGACATGCTCTTAAACCCAAAATCACCTAACGGAGCTAACGGAACTGATGAAATTCTATTCCGGTATCGTCTTCACATAGTTCCGACTATGGTCCAAATCCTAAGGCTTAAGCTCTCATTTAGGGACTAAGTGTCCCAACACACTCCGAAACTCAAAACCAATCATCCCAGCAAGTCACAATAGCAGAAAAAAATTTGGGGAAAGTATCTAATAGGGGATCGGGGCTATTACTCTCAAAACGACCGGCCGAGTCGTTACATAATTAAATCTTTAAATATTAGGAAATTAATTATATGCTTATTCCTAAATATTAGGCAAATCATTAAATGATTGTCCCTAAATATTAGAAAAATAAGTAAATGACTAACCTACATATTAGAAAAATGACTAAAATTACTACTTTGTCTAATATAAAATATATTCTTAAAGGGTATAAAAGGCGAACCATATTTCGCTAAGAGTTTTAATCTATCTATCTATCTATCTATCTATCTATCTATACTATATTAAAAGCATAAATTCTTTTAGCGAAATGTCGTTCGCCTTTTTTACCATTTATAAATAAATTTCACATTGGACAAATTCATAAATAAATAATTTTCCTAATTTTAAGGACTTTGAAATCAACTAAAATTTTCTTTTCTAATTTGAATTATGTAGGAACTCCTAATATTTAGGGATACAAAATCAAGAATTGTTTTACTTATATAAGTCATTTTCTTATTTAAATGGTTACCTATAGTAGGACGTAAAATAAACATAGTTCAATTACGACATAACAATTATTAGTTAATTGTTTTAGCTAGGGCACGTAAAAAAAGTGCATGCAGTACATATTTGTAACGACCCGATCGGTCGTTTTGAGAATAATAGCCTCAATCCCTTATTAACTGCTTTCCCCATATCTATTTCTGCTATTGTGACTTGCCGGGATGATTGGTTTTGAGTTTCGGAGTGTTTTGAGACACTTAGTCCCTAAATGAGAGCTTAAGCCTTAGGATTTGGACCGTAGTCGGAACTGTGTGAAGATTACTCCGGAATGGAATTCTGCCGATTTCGTTATCTCCGTTAGGTGATTTTGGGTTTAGGGGCATGTCCGGATTGTGTTTTGGAGGTCCGTAGCTCATTTAGACTTAAAATGGCGAAAGTCGAATTTTGGGAGTTTTGGGCCGGTAGTGGAAATTTTGATATCGAGGTCGGAATCCGATTCCGAAAGTTGGAATAAGTCCATAATATTGAATATGACTTGCGTGCAAAATTTGGGGTCAATCGGACGTGGTTTGATAGGTTTTCGGCATCAGTTGTAGAATTTTAAAGTTTCAAGTTCTTTAAGTTTGAATTGGAAGGTGATTCGTGATTTTAGCATTTTTTTTTATGTGATTTGAGAGCTCGAATAAGTTCGCATGGTGTTTTAGGACTTGTTGGTATGTTTGGTTGAGGTCTTGGGGGCCTCAGGTGAGTTTCGGATGCTTAACGGATCATTTTTGGACTTTGCAAGATAGCAGATTTCTGGTATTCTGTTGCAGGCATTTTCTTCATTGCGTTCGCGAGGGAGTCCTCGCATTCGCGTAAGGTATCTGGGAAGGGCAGCTGAATTACTCTTCGCATCCACGATGTCTCTCTCACGTTCGCGAAGGTGTGGAACCTCGAAGCTATGCATTCGCGACATGGTCCTCGCGTTTGCGAAGAAGAACTGGAGGCAGGCGAGATTTCGTGCTTCGCGTTCGCGATGGAGATCCCGCGTTCGCGAAGGGTCAAGCTGAGTGGTCTTCGCGTTCGCGACATGTGAATCGCGTTCGCAATGGAGGATTTTTGGGCCAAAGTAAATTGTACTTCGCGAATGCGAGGGTGTGGCCGCGTTCACGAAAAGGAAGTGTCTGGGCAGTATTAAAGTTTCCAAAAACGGGGGTTATGCCATTTTTATAAAAAAACTTGAGTTGGGAGCTCAGATTTTGGACGAGGGATTTTCAGAGATATCGATTGAGTAATGATTCTTAACTCTTTTATGGTTATATTCCACTAATCTATTATCACGACCCGAAATTCCCACCTTCGGACCGTGATGGCGCCTAACATTTCACTTGCTAGGCAAGCCAACGTTAGAATAATATTAACCAATTTTTAAACAATCTTTAAATTATTAATAATGAAAGAAACAAATGCGGAAGCAAAGTTTGAAATATAGTGAAATAATCCATAAAAATGACGGTGTCTAAATACCATCCCAGAGTTGGTGTCACAAGTGCACGAGCTTCTAGAATAAATACAAATAAAGGTCTGAATAATATAAAGCTGTCTGGAAATAAACACACAGCTTAAGTAAAATAGAAGGGGACTTCAGAACTGCGGACGCCATGCAGTTATACCTAAAGTCTCCTTTGGTAGCAGAAATCCGAGCAAGTCTATGGTACGCCACTGGGACCAACTCCAAAATCTGCACAAGAAGTGCAGAGTGTAGTATGAGTACAACCGACCCCATGTACTGGTAAGTACTGAGCCTAACCTCGACGAAGTAGTGACGAGGCTAAGGCGGGTCACTTACATTACCTGTATGCAATATTAGTAACATCAACAATAACAGAAATAAATCAGGTAACTCATTTATAATAATTGAAGCCAACTCATCAGTCATAACCAATTATCATTTCCATCAATTCTATTGCAGTGTGCAACCCGCTCTCACAATATATTCACATTCAATTCTCTTGCAGCGTGAAACCCGCTCTCATAATATCTTCACATTCTATTCTGTTGCAGCGTGCAACCCGCTCTCACAATATATTCATTTTAATCAAGTCTGTTGCGGCGTGTAACCCGATCCTCCAATATGGACTTTTAATAAGTCTGTTGCGGCGTGCAACCCGATCCTCCCGATCCTCCAATATGGACTTTTAGTAAGTCTGTTGCGGCGTGCAACCCGATCCTCCAATATATTCATTATAATCAATCCTGTTGCGGCTTGCAACCCACTCCTCCAAAATTTCCATTTACCAATTCTTATAGAAGAAATTTTTCCAATAAATGTAACAATTAATATAAAATTATAAGATAACAAGCATACAGTAATTATGATTTAATCATGAAACAAACAATGACAAATAGCAGATTATTATGGAAATCAGGGAGAAAATAGGCAATTTAATATTTAATATGCTAAATGTCAAATAACAATTAAAACACATAATTCAAATGACATGTAACAATTAATGCAGGAATTCAAGAATTAATATTTGACAAACAATAAGAGGGAAACAATTATTATAATAATTAATTTATGATTTAAAATAATTTAGGATTTTTCAAGTAAGCATGCAGACAATTAATTTGACGATGTATAAACACTCGTCACCTCGCCTATACGTCGTTCACATGCAATTCATATAATAAATAATTTAAGGGTTCTATTCCTTCAAGTTAAGGTTAACTACCACACTTACCTCGCTTTGCAAATTCCAATCAATTATTCAACCACAGCTTTTCCTTTTAAAATTGTCTCTGAAAGCTTCAAATCTATTCACAAACAATTCGATATATTCAATACTAATCATAGGAATTAATTCCATATGAATTTACAAATTTTTCGGATAAAAATCCGAAATTCATTTAAATATTTGATAGTGGGACCTATGTCTCAAATTTCGAAAAAACTCACGAAATCCGAACACCCGTCCCGATACGAGTTCAAAATACAAAAATTATCCAATTCCGATGTCAAATGGACCTTCAAATCTTAAATTTTCATTTTTGGAAGATTTTAGAAAATTTTGATTTTTCTTCCATAAATTCACGGATTCGTGATATAAATGAGTATGAAATCATGAAATATAATCAATATAGGATAAGGAACACATACCCCAATGTTTTCCCGTGAAAATCGCCCAAAATTCGCCTTACCCGAGCTCAAAATGGAAAAGGGTTGAAAATGGGACGAATCCCATTTTTCAGAACTTAAGTTCTGTTTCTCGAACTTTTACCCTTCACGAACGCGGTCAGTGCCTCGTGTTCGCGAAGCACAAATTCCTACTGCCCAAATTTTACTCTTCGCGAACGCGAAACTTGTCTGGCTTGGCCTTCGCGAACGCGAGATGCCCTTCGCGAACGCGAAGCTTCGCATCCCAAGCCTCCGCGAACGCATTCTTTCTGTCACGAACGTGAAGCACAAAATGTGCCAGCCCCAATTTGCTCTTCGCGAACGCGAGACTCCACTCGCGAACACGAAGAAGGAAACCAGAAGCAGGTTCTGCAGTTTTCTCAAGTCCAAAAATGATCCGTTAACCACCCGAAACCAACCCGAGCCCTCGGGGCTCCAAACCAAATATGCACTCAAGTCCTAAAACATCATACGAACTTGCTCGCGCGATCAAATAGCCAAAATAACACCAAGAACTATGAATCAGACACCAAATCAAAGAAAATTTTCAAGAAAACTTTAAAACTTATATTTTTACAATCGGGCGTCCGAATCACGTCAAATCAACTCCGATTCTCACCAAATTTGGCAGACAAGTCATAAATATTATAGTGGACCTATACCGTGCTCCGGAACCAAAATACGGACCCGAGGTCAATAAATCCAACATCAGTAATATCTTAGAAATTATTAAGCTTTCAAGCTTTTAAATTTTCATCAAAATTCCATATCTCGAGCTAGGGACCTCGGAATTCGATTGAGTTTTAAAGCTCTATTTCACATTTTAATCCATTTTTCACATAAAAACTTACCGAAAAATTGTACGGACTATGCATGCAAGTCGAGGAATGATAAATGGTGCTTTTAGAGGTCTTAGAACACAGAATTACTTATTAAATTTAAAGATGACATTTTGGATCATCACATTCTCCACCTCTAAAACAAACGTCTGTCCTCGAACGGAGTTAGAAAAAGTACCTGAGCTGGAGAAAAGGTGTGGATATTTACTCCGCATGTCCGACTCGGACTCCCAGGTAGATGCCTCTACCAGCTGACCTCTCCATTGCACTCTAACTGAAGGATAACTCTTAGACCTCAACTGTCGTACCTGCCGGGCTAGAATAGCCACCGGCTCCTCCTCGTAAGTCAAATCTTTGTCCAATTGGACTGAGCTAAAATCTAACACATGGGACGGATCACCATGATATTTCTGGAGCATAGACACATGGAACACCGGATGAACCACTGATAAACTAGGTGGTAATGCAAGCATGTAGGCTACTTCACCCACCCTTTCAAGAATTTCAAAGGGTCCGATATACCTAGGGCTCAACTTGCCCTTCTTTCCGAACCTCGTTACACCTTTCATAGGTGAAACCCGGAGCAATATTCTTTCTCCAACCATGAATGCAATATCACGAACTTTATGGTCGGCATAACTCTTTTGCCTAGACTGAGCTGTGCGAAGTCGATCCTAAATAATCTTGACCTTATCCAAGGCATCCTGTACCAAATCGGTACCCAATAACCGAGCCTCTCCCGGTTCAAACCAACCAACTGGCGATCGTCATCGCCTTCCATATAATGCCTCATATGGAGCCATTTGAATGCTCGACTGGTAGCTATTATTATAAGAAACTCCGCAAGTGGCAAGAAATGATCCCAAGAACCTCCAAAGTCTATAACACAAGCGCAAAGCATATCTTCTAATATATGAATAGTGCGCTCTAACTGTCCGTCTGTCTGTGGATGAAATGTTGTACTCAACTCCACCCGCATGCCTAACTCACGCTGTACAACCCTCCAGAAATGTGATGTAAACTGCGTACCTCGATCTGAAATAATAGACACGGGCACCGTGAAGGCGGACAATCTCACGAATGTAAATTTCAGCTAACCTCTCTGAAGAATAGGTAACTGCCACTGGAATGAAATGTGCTGACTTGGTCAACCTTTCCACAATGACCCAAACTATGTCAAATTTTCTCTGAGTCTGTGGGAGCCCAACAACAAAATCCATAGTGATACGCTCCCACTTCCACTCAGGAATTTCTAACTTATGAAGTAAACCACCAGGTCTCTGATGCTCGTACTTAACTTGCTGACAATTCAGACACCGAGCTACATATGCAACTATATCCTTTTTCATTCTCCTCCACCAATAATGTTGCCGCAAATCTTGATACATTTTAGCGGTACCTGGATGAATAGAATACCTGGAACTGTGTGCCTCTTCAAGAATTAATTCACGAAGCCCATCCACATTAGGCACACAAATACGGACCTGTATTCGCAAAACACCATCTTCCCCTACAGTAACCTGTTTGGCATCACCGTGCTACACCGTGTCCTTAAGGACAAGTAAATGAGGATCATCATACTGCCTCTCTCTGATGCGCTCATATAAAGAAGACCGATCGGCTATGCAAGCTAGAACCCGACTGGGTTTTAAAACATATAACCTCACGAACTGATTAGCCAAAGTCTGAACATCTGCAGTTAATGGCCTCTCACCAACCGGAATATACGCAAGACTGCCCCATACTCACACCTTTTCTACTCAAAGCATCGGCCACCACATTGGCCTTTCCGGGGTGATACAAAATGGTGATATCTCAACAACTCCAACCATCTTTTCTGCCTCAAATTAAGATCTTTTTGTTTGAACAGATACTGAAGGCTACGATGATCAGTAAATACCTCACACGAGACACCGTAGAGGTAATGCCTCCAAATCTTCAGCGCATGAACAATGGCTGCCAATTCTAAGTCATGAACAGGATAATTCTTCTCGTGAACTTTCAACTGCCGCGACGCATATGCAATTACCTTGCCATCTTGCATTAATACTACACCAAGCCCAATGTGAGATGCGTCACAATATACCATATATGATCCTGAACCTGTGGGTAATACCAATACTAGCACCATAGTCAAAGCGATCTTGAGCTTCTGAAAGCTCAACTCACACTCGTTTGACCATCTGAATGGGACACCTTTCTGGGTCAATATGGTCAATGGGCTTGCTATAGATGAAAATCCTTCCACGAACCGACGATAATAACCTGCTAAACCCAGGAAACTCCGGATCTCTATAACTGAAGTAGGTCTAGGCCAATTCTGAACAGCCTCAATCTTCTTAGGATCCACCTTTATGCCTTCTGCCGATACAACATGCCCCAATAAGGCAACTGAGTCTAACCAAAACTCATTTTGAAAACTTGGCGTATAACTGATTATTCTTCAAAGTATGAAGCACACTACGAAGATGCTGCTCATGCTTCTCTTGACTGCAGGAATAAATCAAGATATCATCAATGAATACAACCACAAAAGAATCCAAATAAAGCTTGAACACCCGATTCATCAAATCCATAAATGTTGCTGGGGCATTTGTCAAACCAAATGACATCACTAGGAATTCGTAATACCCATACCGAGTTAAAAAAGTTGTTTTAGGGATATCAGATGCCCTAATCTTAAACTGATGGTAGCCAGACCTTAAATCGATCTTCGAAAATACCTTGGCACCCTGAAGCTGATCAAATAAGTCATCAATTCTTGGTAGCAGATATTTGTTTTTGATAGTGGCCTTGTTTAACTGCCGATAATCTATACACATCCGCATAGAACCATCTTTCTTCTTCACAAATAATACTGGTGCACCCAAGGGTGAGACACTGGGTCTAATAAATCCTTGATCAAGCAAGTCTTGTAACTGCTCTTTCAATTCTTTCAACTCCGCCGGGGCCATACGATATGGTGGAATAGAAATGGGCTGAGTGCCCGGGGCCAAATCAATACAGAAGTCAATATCTCTGTCGGGTGGCATCCCCGACATATCTGCAGGAAATAATTCTAGAAATTCACGAACAACTTGTACTGAGTCCATGGAAGGGACATCCGCACTAGGATCGTGAATATAAGCCAAATATGCTAGACACCCTTTCTCTACCATACGACGAGCTTTCATATAAGAAATAACCCTGCTGGCAGAATGACCAGGAGTTCCTTTCCACTCTAACCGAGATAACCCCGGCATAGCTAGGGTCACTGTCTTGGCATGACAATCCAATATAGCATGATAAGGGGATAGCCAATCCATACCCAAGATGACATCAAAATCTACCATATCAAGAAGTAGAAGATCCACACTAGTCTCAAGGTTACTAATAGTAACCACACAAGAACGATAGACATGATCTACTACAATAGAGTCTCCCACCGGTGTAGATACACACACAGAAGCACTCAGAGAATCACAAGGCACAATCAAATATGAAGCAAAATAGGACACATAGGAATAAGTAGATCCTGGATCAAATAGAACTGAAGCATCTCTATGGAAAACTGGAATAATACCTGTGATCACAGCATCAGATAACTCGGCCTCAGGCCTAGCTGGAAAAGCATAAAATCGGGACTGGGCCCCACCACTCTGAACTGCATCCCTAGGACGGCCTCTGACTGGCTGGCTTCCACCTCTAACAGCCTGACCTCCACCTCTAATGGCCTGACCTCCACCCCTAATAGCCCGACCTCTACCTCTAGCTGCCTGACCCCTACCTCTAGCTGGCTGGGCAGGCGGTGAAGCAACCGGTGCCGGTATGATGGCACGAGAATCTTGCCGAGATCTGTTACTCGCCAATCTAGGGCAATACCTCCTGATGTGACCAATGTTACCACACACATACTGATACCATGGCTGCTGAAGCTGAAGCTGACACAGATGGGTCGGATAACCACTGTAGTAACTCTGGAGTGGTGGTGCACTGATAGGAGCTGAATGTGCACTGAATGCTGGCTGCCTAGAGTAAGGCATAATAGGACCGTGACTCCTTGAAGCACTGGGAGATACATGAATTGCTAAATGAAACGGTCTGGGAGGATGACCCTTACCAAAATTACCTCTGCCTCCAGACGAGGCACCACTAAAACCACCGAATTGACGAGGCCTCTTATCGGACCTCTGCCCTCTTTCTTGTGCAAGAACCATCTCGATCCTCCTTGCGACTTTAGCAGCCGCCTAAAAAGAAATTTCACTTCTGGTCTCCTTGGACATCTGAAGTCTGATAGGGTGAGTGAGTCCCTCAATAAAACTCCTCACTCTCTCTCCCTCCGTAGGTAGTAAAAGAAGAGCATGACGGGCCAAATCCACAAAACGGGACTCATACTGAGTAACAATCATACTGCCCTGCTGTAGACAATCAAATTGCTTGCGGAATTCCTCCCTCAGTGTGATAGGAAGGAACTTCTCCAGAAATAGCTGAGAGACTTGCTCCCAGGTAAGTGCAGGTGATCCGACTGGTCGGGTCAATGTACAATCTCTCCACCACCTCTTGGCGGAACCCGTCATCTGAAATACAGAAAAATCAACCCCATTGGTCTCAACTATACCCACAGCGTTCAAGATAATCCTGTGGGTCCTCAGAAGGTGTACCACTGAAGTGAACTGGAAAGAGCTTAGTAAACTTATCTAGTATCAATAAGGCCTTAAAAGACATGGCGGGCCTATCACCGGTCTGTGCCGCAACAACTGGCTGAACTATCCCATCTGGTGGGGCTGCTGGAGCCTGATTTTGGGGAGCCATCTGCTCCAGAGCGGGAGTAGTGGGAGTTTGTGCTCCTCCCCCAGCCTGTGAAATGGCTGGTGCCACTGGAAATGTACAATTCTGGGCCACGCCCTCCATAAGACTCACCAATCGGACTAGAGCGTCCTGAAGCACTGGAGTGGCTATGAATCCCTCCGGGACCTGAACTGGTCCAGCTGGTACATTCTGAACTGGGACCTCCTCCTGAAGGTCTACCTGAGGTTCTACAACAGGTGCAGCTGCTCGAGCTATGGACTGAGCTCTACCTCGGCCTCTAGCACGTCCTCGGCCTCGACCTCTACCCATGGCCATAATTGTCACCAGGGGTTCTGGTCCCTGTCAATCGGTAGAGGTATTACGTGGTCTCACCATCTGCGAGAGAATAAGAGTAGAATGGTTCAATCATCGATGACAGAATAAAATCGCACGACATAATAAGAAAGAAGTGATATTGTTCCTAAACTTCATAGCCTCTAAGAGATAATTACAGATGTCTCCGTACCGATCCTTCAGACTCTACTAAGCTTACTTGTGACTCGTGAGACCTATGTAACCTAGTGCTCTGATACCAACTGTCATGACCCGAAATTCCCAATTTCGGACCGTGATGGCGCCTAACATTTCACTTGCTAGGCAAGCCAACGTTAGAATAATATTAACCAATTTTTAAATTATTAATAATCAAAGAAACAAATGCGGAAGCAAAGTTTGAAATATAGTGAAATAATCCATAAACACGACGGTGTCTAAATACCATCCCAAAATTGGTGTCATAAGTGCACGAGCTTCTAGAATAAATACAAATAAAGGTCTGAATAAAATAAAGTTGTCTGGAAATAAACACACAGCTTAAGTAAAATAGAAGGGGACTTCAGAACTACGGACGCCATGCAATTATACCTCAAGTCTCCTCTGGTAGCTGAAATCCGAGCAAATCTATGGTACGCCGCTGGGACCAACTCCAAAATCTGCACAAGAAGTGCAGAGTGTAGTATCAGTATAACCGACCCCATGTACTGGGAAGTGCTGAGCCTAACCTCGACGAAGTAGTGACGAGGATAAGGCGGGTCACTTACATTACCTGTACGCAATATTAGTAACAGCAACAATAATAGAAATAAATCAGGTAACTCATTTATAATAATTGAAGCCAACTCAGCAGTCATAACCAATTATCATTTCCATCAATTCTGTTGCAGCGTGCAACCCGCTCTCACAATATATTCACATTCAATTCTGTTGCAGCGTGCAACCCGCTCTCACAATATATTCACATTCGATTCTGTTGCAGCATGCAACTCGCTCTCACAATATATTCATTTTAATCAAGTCTGTTGCGGCGTGTAACCCGATCCTCCAATATGGACTTTTAATAAGTATGTTGCGGCGTGCAATCCGATCCTCCAATATGGACTTTTAGTAAGTCTGTTGCGGCGTGCAACCCGATCCTCCAATATATTCATTATAATCAATCATGTTGCGGCTTGCAACCCACTCCTCCAAAATTTCCATTTACCAATTCTTATAGAAGAAATTTTTCCAATAAATGTAACAATTAATATAAAATTATAAGATAACAAGCATACAGTAATTATGATTTAATCATGAAACAAACAATGACAAATAGCAAATTATTATGGAAATCTGGGAGAAAATAGGCAGTTTAATATTTAATATGCTAAATGTCAAATAACTATTAAAACACATAATTCAAATAGCATGTAATAATTAATGCAGGAATTCAAGAATTAATATTTGACAAAGAATAGGAGAGAAATAATTATTATATTAATTAATTTATGATTTAAAATAATTTATGATTTTCAAGTAAGCAGGCAAACAATTAATTTGACGACGTATAGACACTTGTCACCTCGCCTATACATCGTTCACATGCAATTCACATAACAAATAATTTAAGGGTTCTATTCCCTCAAGTCAAAGTTAACCACGACACTTACCTCGCTTTGTAAATTTCAATCAATTATTCAACCACAGCTTTTGCTTTTAAATTTGTCTCCGAAAGCTTCTAATCTATTCACAAACAATTCGATATATTCAATACTAATCATAGGAATTAATTCCATATGCATTTACAAATTTTCCGGATAAAAATACGAAATTCATTTAAATATTTGACAGTGGGACCCACATCTCAAATCCCGGAAAAACTCATGAAATCCAAACACCCGTTCCGATACGAGTTCAACCACACAATAATTATCCAATTCCAATGTCAAATGGACCTTCAAATCTTAAATTTTCGTTTTTGGAAGATTTTAGAAAAATCTGATTTTTTTCCATAAATTCATGGATTCATGATAAAAATGATTATGAAGTCATGAAATATAATTAATATAGGATAAGGAACACTTACCCCAATGTTTTTCCGTGAAAATCGCCCAAAATTCGCCTTACCCGAGCTCAAAATGGAAAAGGGTTGAAAATGGGACGAATCCCATTTTTCAGAACTTAAGTTCTGTTTCTGGGACTTTTACCCTTCGCGAACGCGAGGCAGTGCCTCGCGTTCGCGAAGCACAAATTCCTACTGCCCAAATTTTACTCTTCGTGAACACGAGGGCTACTTCGCAAACGCGAAGCTTGCCTAGCGTGGCCTTCGCGAACGCGAGATGCCCTTCGCGAACGCGAAACTTCGCATCCCAAGCCTTAGCGAACGCGTTCTCTCTGTCGGGAACGCGAAGCACAAAATGTGCCAGCCCCAATTTTCTCTTCGCGAACGCGAGACTCCACTCGCGAACGAGAAGAAGGAAACCAGAAGCAGGTTCTACTGTTTCCTCAAGTCCAAAAATGATCCGTTAACCACCCGAAACCAACCCGAGCCCTCGGGGCTCAAAACCAAACATGCACCTAAGTCCTAAAATATCATACGAACTTGCTCGCATGATCAAATCACCAAAATAACACCAAGAACTACGAATCGGACACCAAATCAAAGGAAATTTTCAAGAAAACTTTAAAACTTATATTTTTACAACCGGGCGTCCGAATCACGTCAAATCAACTCCGATTCTCACTAAATTTCTTAGACAAGTCATAAATATTATAGTGGACCTATACCGGGCTCCGAAACTAAAATACGGACCCGAGGTCAATAAATACAACATCAGTAATATCTTAGAAATTATTAAGCTTTCAAGCTTTTAATTTTTCATCAAAATTCCATATGTAGAGCTAGGGACCTCGGAATTCGATTCTGGGAATACGCCCAAGTCCCAAATTACGATACGGACCTACCGGAATTGTTAAAACACTGATCTGGGTCCGTTTCTCAAAATATTGACCAAAGTCAACTTAGTTGAGTTTTAAAACTCTATTTCACATTTTAATCCATTTTTCACATAAAAACTTTCCGGAAAATTGTACGGACTGCGCACGCAAGTCGAGAAATGATAAATGGTACTTTTCGAGGACTTAGAACATAGAATTACTTATTAAATTTAAAGATGACATTTTGGGTCATCACATCTATGCTTGAATTCATCGTTTAATTTCGGATTTGGGGTGAAAAATTGAGAAAACTTCTTAGGCCGAATTTTGGGGTTTTGATCGAGATTTTGGTATCGGATTTGAACAATTTTGGTACGAGTAAACTCAGGAGTGAATGGGTGTTCATATTTTGTGACATTTACTCAATTTTCGAGACATGGGCCCCCACAGGCAAGTTTTGAGCTAATTTCGGAATTTTTGTTAAAATGTTTATTTCATTAATTAGATGAGTCTATTATGGTTGTATTTATGATATGTAATTGCTTTTGGCTAGATTTGGGCCATTCGGAGCTGAATATTTGTGGGAAAGGCATTGTGACCGATTGATTGAGCTTGGTTCGAGGTAAGTGGCTTGCCTAACTTTGTGTGGAGGGAAATCCCCTTAAGATTTGAAACTATTGTGATATGTGAGCACCGTGTACGTGAGGTGACGAGTACGTACAAGGGCTAGTTGTGGTAAAGCTCGATTTTCTTACTGAGCAGCAACATGCTTTCTTGTTATTTTGAGTTATACCATTTTAATGAGTACAAATCTATTTTATTCTTAATTAGGTTATTCCAATATGTGTAGCTATCATGTTTAGTCTATTACAACATGTCTACATGTCTTAATTGTTTATGTGAATTATGTGCATCATGCTTAGTGAATTTCCCGCTTCTTCCCTGACTGGTACCTAGCCTAAATTGTAAAAATTTTGTGATGTAGTTGTATTTCTATCTTTCGCGCTGCATATTTACTTTGGGACTACGAAACGGTATTCCGGGAGATCCCCCTGTCTTGCATATTTAAATTGGGACTACGGACGTATTCTGGGAGATCTCCCTATCTTGCATATTTATTTTGGGACTACGGACGTATTCCGGGAGATCCCCCAGCACTGCGTATTTACTTTGGGACTACGGACGTATTTCGGGAGATCCCCATGTACTACATATTCATTCGGGACTACGGGACGCTATCCCGGGAGATTCCACATTGTGTATACCTTGTTCTGAGCCGAGGGTTCCCTTGACTGTTAAATTTTTTTGAAAATTTTCTTTAATTATTTACCGTAAAACTTACTTATATCTTTTTACTGTTTAATTTATTATATTTATTCCGGTAGGGCCTTGACCTGACCACGTCACTACTCAACTGAGGTTAGGCTTGGCACTTACTGGGTACCGATTGTGGTGTACTCATGCTACTCTCTGCACATGTTTTCGTGTGCAGATCCAGGTGCACCTTATTAGCCGCACTATCAGTGAGTCGGGATAGCTTTAGATACTTCAAGGTATATCTGCCGCGTGCGCAGACCTCGGAGTCCCCTTCTACTCTTTCTCATGTCCATTATTTTCTGTATCTTCCTTGTTAGATTATGATGTAGAGAGATACTAGACTTTTCCTTCTGTAGTTTGTGATTCACGATATTCCGGGTTTTGGGGACTGTTGTGTATTTTGAATAGTTGGTTAAATTTATATTTTTATTTCATTATTCCACAAAGTGTTAGGCTTACCTAGTTGTAGAGACTAGGTGTCGTCACGACGTCACACGGAGGGAAAATTGGGTCGTGATAAGTTGGTATCAAAGCTCTAGGTTTGTAGGTGTCGTGAGTCACAAACCGGTTTATTAGAGTATCGCGGATCGGTACGGAGACGTCTGTACTTATCTTCAGGAGGCTATGGAACTGTTAGGAAAATTTCACTACTTTGATTCCCTGTCGTGCAAAAATTGTTGACTTCAAAGATTCTAAACTTCTGTATTTTATTCTCTCACAGATGGTGAGGACACGTACAAGCGGATCTGATGACCAGGCACCCGCGCCCCCTGCTAGAGCCGCGAGAGGCCGGGGCCAGGGTAGAGGCCAAGGACGTCCACGTGGTGCAGCCAGAGCACCCGCACAAGCTGCTACAGAAGAGCCCCCAGTAGCTCAAGCTGGAAGGCAGACACCTGAGATACTTGTTGCTGTACCAGCCCTCCAGGAGACTCTAGCCCAGTTTCTGAGCATGTTCAGCACCTTAGCTCAGGCTGGATTGATTCCACTTGCTCCTGCCACATCTCAAGCCGGGGGAGGAGCACAGACTCTCGTCGCCGATACTCCAGAGCAGTGGGTTCAGGTCGACCAGGTTCCAGAGGTTGTACCAATGTAGCCGGTAGCTCCAGCTTAGCCCGAGATTAGGGCAGCAGCTTCTGAGGTGGAGCAGCTTAGACTTGAGAGGTACAAGAAGTACCACCCACCTACTTTCAGTGGACTAGCTTCAGATGATGCTCTGGGTTTTCTTGAGGAGTGTCATCGTATTCTTCGTACTATGGACATTGTGGAGACGAGTGGGGTTTCTTTCACCGCTTTCCAGCTAAGGGGAGCGACATATTAGTGGTGGCGTGCCTATGAGCTGAGTAGTCTGGACGAGGCAGCCTCACTCACTTGGACTCAATTTTTAGAGATGTTCTTGCGTGAGTATGTTCCCTAGAGCCTCAGGGATGCTTGGCGTGCAGAGTTTGAGCAGCTGTGCCAGGGTGCTATGACTGTGTCAGAGTATGCAGTCCACTTCAGTGATTTGTCCTGACATGCACCGGCCTTGGTTGCCACAGTTTGAGAGAGGTTCGATGATTTATTGAGGGACTCTACCCCAGTATCAAGATTAGTATGGCCAGGGAGTTGGAGATGGATATTTATTATCAGCAAGTTATGAGTATCGCTAGGAGATTGGAGGGGATGCTTGCCCGGGACAGAGAGGAGAGAGAGGCCAAAAGGTCTCGAGAGACTGGTCATTTATGATGACCCAAAATGTCATCTTTAAATTTAATAAGTAATTATGTGTTCTAAGACCTCGAAAAGCACCATTTATTATTCCTCGACTTGCGTGCACAGTCCGTAAACTTTTCCGGAAAATTTTCATCTGAAAAATGAATTAAAATATGAAATAGAGCTTTAAAACTCAAGTGAGTTGACTTTCATCAACATTTTTAGCAAACGGACCCGGATTAGTATTTTGATAGTTCCGGTAGCTCCGTAACGTGATTTGGGACTTGGGCGTATGCCCGGAATTTAATTTGGAGGTCCCTAGCTCAAGTTATGACCATTTAACGCTACTAGCAATTTAAAGGCTAAAGATTTCAAGTTTGACCACGGGGTTGACTTTTTGATATCGGAGAGGGAATCCGATTCTGAAAATTTGAACAGCTCCGTTATGTCATTTATGACTTATGTGACTAATTTGAAGTCATTCCGGATTCATTTAATATGTTTTGGCACGAGATTTGCAAATTGAAAGTTTAAAACTCAATGTTTGAATCGGGGTGTGAATTATAATTTCAGCGTTGTTTGACGTGATACGAGACCCCGAGTAAGTCCGTATTATGTTACTGGACTTGTTGGTATATTCGTACGGGGTCCCAAGTACCCCGAGAGTGATACGGATTGAAATCGAATCAAGAACTAGACAAAAGCAAAATCTGTATTTTTCCTTCTGCTGTAATCGCACCTGCAGATTTTTCTCGAAGGTGCGAGTCCGCAGAAGCGAGTCTTCAATCGCAGATGCGCCCGGGTGTGGCTGGGCAAAAGTCCGCAGGTTCGAAAACCTGCACGCACCCGCGCGTCCGCAGAAGCGGACCAAATGATCGCAGAAGCGAAGGCAGCGCAGGTGCGCATTTTTCCTCCGCAGGTTCGAGGCCTCGCCTGGCAGCCCCATTTCGCAGATGCAAGATTTTTCTCGCAGATGCAAGCTTGCATGTGCGAGCCCAGGCACTGCAAGTGCGTAAATGCCTGGGCAGTGTATATATCGAAGAGTCCGACATTTTTACTCATTTTGAGCTCGGTTAAGGCGAAGTTTAGGGCGATGTTCACGGGAAACATTGGGATAAGTATTAATTATCCTATATTGATTATATTTCATGATTTCATACTCGTTTTTATTATGAATCCATGAATTTATGGAAGAAAAATCTTCCAATCCGTGAATCCGTGAATTGGACAATTTTTGTATGGTTGAACTCATATCCGGGTGTTTGGATTTCGCGAGTTTTTCCGAGATTTGAGATATGGGTCCCACTGTCGAATATTTAAATAAATTTCAGATTTTTATCAGGAAAATTTGTAAATTCATATGGAATTAATTCCTATGATTAGTATTGAATATATCGAATTGTTTGTGAATAGATTTGAAGCTTTCAGAGACAAATTTAAAAGGAAAAGTTATGGTTGAATAATTGATTGGAATTTTCAAAGCGAGGTAAGTGTCGTGATTAACCTTGACTTGAGGGAATAGAACCCTTAAATTATTTGTTATGTGAATTGCTTGTGAACGACGTATATGCGATGTGACGAGTGTCTATACGTCGTCAAATTAAATGTTTGCCTGCTTACTTGAAAAATCATAAATTAATTATTATAATATTTGTTTCTCTCCTATTCTTTGTCAAATATTAATTCTTGAATTCATGCATTAATTGTTACATGCTATTTGAATTATGTGTTTTAATTGTTATTTAACATTTAGCATATTAAATATTAAACTACCAAATTTCTCTGTGATTTTCATAATAAATTGTTATTTGTCATTGTTTGGTTCATAAATAAATTATAATTATTGGGTGCCTTGATGCTTAATAATTTCTCATTGGACATGGTATCTATTGGAGTAAGTTTTATTATATTTATGAGTTGTTTAAAATTATATTGGGGGAACGGGTTGCACGCCGCAACGGGAATGAAAGTGTATATATATATATATTGGGGGATCGGATTGCACGCCGCAATAGACTTATTTAAAAGTCAATATTGGGGGATCGGATTGCACGCCGCAATAGACTTATTTAAAAGTCAATATTGGGGGATCGGATTGCATGCCACAACAGACTTATTTAAAAGTCTATATATATACTTGATTGAAATAAATATATGACATACTTGATTAAAAGGAAAATATTGGGAGAGCGGGTTGCACGCTGCAACAGAATTGAATGTGAATATATTGTGAGAGCGGGTTGCACGCTGCAACAGAATTTATGGAAATGATAATTGGTTATAACTGCTGAGTTGGCTTCAACCATTATAAATGAGTTACCTGATTTATTTCTATTATTGATGTTGTTACTAATATTGCGTACAGGTTAATGTAAGTGAACCGCCTTAGCCTCGTCACTACTTCGTCGAGGTTAGGCTCAACACTTACCAGTACATGGGGTCGGTTGTACTGATACTACACTCTGCACTTCTTGTGCAGATTTCGGAGTTGGTCCCAGCGGCGTGCCATAGACTTGCTCGGATTTCAGCTACTCGGAGGAGACTTGAGGTATAACTACATGGCGTCTACAGTTCTGAAGTCTCTGTCTATTTTACTTTAGCTGTGTGTTTATTTTCAGACAGTTTTATTTTATTCAGACCTTTATTTGTATTATTCTAGAAGCTCGTGCACTTGTGAGACCAATTCTGGGATGGTATTTAGACACCGTTGTTTTTATGGATTATTCACTATATTTCAAACTTTGATTCCGCATTTGTTTCTTTGTTATTAATAAATTTAAAATTTTTTTAAAAACGGATAATATTATTCTAACATTGGCTTGCCTAGCAAGTGAAATGTTAGGCGCCATCATGGTCCGAAGGAAATTTTGGGTCGTGACTGTTGGTGTCAGAGCACTAGGTTACATAGGTCTCACGAGTCACGAGCAAGTTTAGTAGAGTCTGAAGGATCGGTACGGAGACGTCTGTACTTATCTCTCAGAGGCTATGAAGTTTAGGAACAATATCACTTCTTTCTTATTCTGTCGTGCGATTTTATTATATCATCAATAATTGAACCATTCTACTCTTATTCTCTCGCAGATGGTGAGAACACGTAATACCTCTACCGATGGACAGGGACCAGAACCCCCGGTGGCAAATATGGCCAGGGGTAGAGGTTGAGGCCGAAGTCGTGCTAGAGGCTGAGGTAGAGCTCTGTCCAGAGCTCGAGCAGCTGCACCTGTTGTAGAACCTTAGGTAGACCTTCAGGAGGAGGTCCCAGTTCAGAATGTACTAGTTGGACCAGTTCAGGTCCCGGAAGGATTCATAGCCACTCCAGTGCTTCAGGACGCTCTAGTCCGATTAGTGAGTCTTATGGAGGGTGTGGCCCAGAATGTTACATTTCCAGTGGCACCAGCCGTCTCACAGGCTGTGGGAGGAGCGCAAACTCCCACTACTCCCGCCCCAAAGCAGATGGCTCCTCAGAATCAGGCTCCAGCAACCCGCCAGTTGGGGTAGTTCAGCCAGTTGTTGCGGCACAGACTGGTGATAAGCCCGCCATGTCTTTTGAGGCCTTATTGAGACTGGATAAGTTCACTAAGCTCTTTCCAGTTCACTTAAGTGGTACAACTTCTGAGGACCCACAGGATTATCTTGAACCGCCAAGAGGTGGTAGAGAGATTATACATTGACCCGACCAGTCGGATCGCCTGCACTTACCTGGGAGCAGTTCTCTCAGCTATTTTTGGAGAAGTTCCTTCCTATCACACTGAGAGAGGAATTCCGCAAGCAATTTGAACGTCTACAGCAGGGCAGTATGACTGTTACTCAGTATGAGTCCCATTTTTTGGATTTGTCCCGTCATGCTCTCCTTTTACTACCTACGGAGGGAGAGAGAGTGAGGAGGTTCTCACCCTATCAGACTTCAGATGGCCAAGGAGACCGGAAGTGAGATTTCTTTTCAGGCAGCTGCTAATGTCGCAAGGAGGATCGAGATGGTTCTTGCATAGGAAAGAGGGCAGAGGTCTGATAAGAGGCCTCGTCAGTTCGGTGGTTTCAGTGGTGCCTCGTCTGGAGGCAGAGGTAATTTTGGTAAGGGTCATCCTCCCAGACCATTTCATTGAGCACTTCATGTATCTCCCAGTGCTTCAGGGAGTCACGATCCTATTATGCCTTACTCTGGGCAGCTAGCATTCAGTGCACATTCAGCTCCTATCAGTGCACCACCACTCCAGAGTTACTACAGCGGTTATCCGGCCCATTTGGGTCAGCTTCAGCTTCAGCAGCCACGACATCAGGATGGGTGTTATGAGTGTGGAAACATTGGTCACATCAGGAGGTATTGCCCTAGATTGGCGAGTAACAGATCTCGGCAAGATTCTCGTGCCATCAGGAGGTGTTGCTTCACTGCCTGCTCAGCCCGCTAGAGGTAGGGGTCAGGCAGCTAGAGGTGGAGGTCAGGCTATTAGAGGTGGAGGTCAAACAGTTAGAGGTGGAGGCCAGCCAGTTAGAGGCCGTCGTAGAGACGCAATTCAGAGTGGTGGGGCCGAGACCCGATTTTATGCTTTTCCAGCTAAGCCTGAGGCCGAGTCATCTGATGTTGTGATCACAGGCATTATTCTAGTTTTCCATAGAGATGCTTCAGTTCTATTTGATCCAGGATCTACTTATTCCTATGTGTCCTCCTATTTTGCTTCATATTTGGTTGTGCCTTGTGATTCTCTGAGTGCATTCTGTGTGTGTATCTACACCGATGGGAGACTCTATTATAGTAGATCATGTTTATCGTTCGTGTGTGGTTACTATTGGTAATCTTGAGACTAGTGTGGATCTTCTATTTCTTGATATGGTAGATTTTGATGTCATCTTGGGTATGGATTGGATGTCTCCTTATCATGCTATATTGGATTGTCATGCCAAGACAGTGACCCTAGCTATGCCGGGGTTACCTTGGTTAGAGTGGAAAGGAACTCCTGGTCATTCTGTCAGCAGGGTTATTTCTTATATGAAAGCTCGACGTATGGTAGAGAAAGGGTGTCTAGCCTATTTGGCTTATATTCGTGATCCCAGTACGGATGTTCCTTCTATGGACTCAGTACCAGTTGTTCGTGAATTTTCAGAAGTATTTCATGCAGATTTGCTGGGGATACCACCCGACAGAGATATTGACTTCTGTATTGATTTGGCTCCGGGCACTCAGCCCATTTCTATTCCACCATACCGAATGGCCCTGCTAGAGTTGAAAGAATTGAAAGAGCAGTTACAAGACTTGCTTGATCATGGATTCATTAGATCTAGTGTCTCGCCCTGGGGTGTACCAGTATTATTTGTAAAGAAGAAAGATGGCTCTATGCGGATGTGTATAGATTATCGGTAGTTGAACAAGGCCACTATCAAAAACAAATATCCGCTGCCAAGAATTGATGACTTATTTGATCAGTTTCAGGGTTCCAAGGTGTTCCGAAGATCGATTTGAGGTCTGGTTACCATCAGTTGAAGATTAGGGCATCTAATGTCCCTAAAATAGCTTTTCGAACTCGGTATGGGCATTACGAATTCCTAGTGATATCATTTGGGTTACCAAATGCCCCAGCAGCATTTATGGATTTGATGAATCGGGTGTTAAAGCCTTATTTGGATTCTTTTGTGGATGTATTCATTGATGATATCTTGATTTATTCCAGCTGTCGAGAGGAACATGAGTAGCATCTTCGAAGTGTGCTTCACACCTTGACGAATAATCAGTTATATGCCAAGTTTTTAAAATGTGAGTTTTGGTTAGACTCAGTTGCCTTTTTGGGGCATGTTGTATCCGCAGAAGGCATAAAGGTGGATCCTAAGAAGATTGAGGCTGTTCAGAATTGGCCTAGACCTACTTCAGGTACAGAGATCCGGAGTTTCCTAGGTTTAGCAGGTTATTATCGTTGGTTCGTGGAAGGGTTTTCATCTATAGCAAGCCCATTGACTAGATTGACCCAGAAAGGTGTCCCATTCAGATGGTCAGGCGAGTGTGAGAAGAGCTTTCAGAAGCTCAATACTGCTTTGACTACGGTGCAAGTATTGGTATTACCCACAAGTTCAGGATCGTATACGGTATATTGTGACGCATCTCACATTGGGCTTGGTGCAGTATTAATGCAAGATGGCAAGGTAATTGCATATGTGTCGCGGCAGTTGAAAGTTCACGAGAAGAATTATTCTGTTCATGACTTAGA
The DNA here is from genome assembly GCF_000715075.1 of Nicotiana tabacum. Lineage (NCBI taxonomy): Eukaryota > Viridiplantae > Streptophyta > Magnoliopsida > Solanales > Solanaceae > Nicotiana > Nicotiana tabacum. The sequence continues at coordinate 37,017,326 of NC_134091.1, forward strand.
ATTGGTAGCCATTGTTCATGCGCTGAAGATTTGGAGGTATTACCTCTACGGTGTCTCGTGTGAGGTATTTACTGATCATCGTAGCCTTCAGTATCTGTTCAAACAAAAAGATCTTAATTTGAGGCAGAGAAGATGGTTGGAGTTGTTGAAAGACTATGATATCACCATTTTGTATCACCCCGAAAAGGCCAATGTGGTGGCCGATGCTTTGAGTAGAAAGGCTGTGAGTATGGGCAGTCTTGCATATATTCCGGTTGGTGAGAGGCCTTTAGCTGCAGATGTTCAGACTTTGGCTAATCAGTTCGTGAGGTTAGATGTTTCAGAACCCAGTCGGGTTCTAGCTTGCACAGTCGCTCGGTCTTCTTTATATGAGCGCATCAGAGAGAGGCAGTATGATGATCCTCATTTACTTGTCCTTAAGGACACGGTGCGGCATGGTGATGCCAAACAGGTTGCTGTGGGGGAAGATAGGGTTCTGCGAATGCAGGGTCGTATTTGTGTGCCTAATGTGGATGAACTTCGTGAATTAATTCTTGAAGAAGCACACAGTTCCAGGTATTTTATTCATCCAAGTACCACCAAAATGTATCAAGATTTGCAGCAACATTATTGGTGGAGGAGAATGAAAAAGGATATAGTTGCATATGTAGCTCAGTGTCTGAATTGTCAGCAAGTTAAGTACGAGCATCAGAGACTTGGTGGTTTACTTCATAAGTTAGTAATTCCTGAGTGGAAGTGGGAGCGTATCACTATGGATTTTGTTGTTGGGCTCCCACGGACTCAGAGAAAATTTGACACAGTTTGGGTCATTATGGAAAGGTTGACCAAGTCAGCGCATTTCATTCCAGTGGCAGTTACCTATTCTTCAGAGAGGTTAGCTGAAATTTACATTCGTGAGATTGTTCGCCTTCACGGTGTGCCCGCGTATATTATTTCAGATCGAGGCACGCAGTTTACCTCACATTTTTGGAGGGCAGTACAACGTGAGTTAGGCACGCTAGTGCAGTTGAGTACAACATTTCATCCACAGACAAACGGACAGTCAGAGCGCACTATTCAGATATTGGAAGATATGCTCTGTGCTTGTGTTATAGACTTTGGAGGTTCTTGTAATCATTTCTTGCCACTTGCGGAGTTTGCTTATAATAATAGCTACCAGTCGAGCATTCAGATGGCTCCATATGAGGCATTATATGGAAGGCGATGCCGATCGCCAGTTGGTTGGTTTGAACCGGGAGAGGCTCGGTTGTTGGGTACCGATTTGGTATAGGATGCCTTGGATAAGGTCAAGATTATTCAGGATCGACTTTGCACAGCTCAGTCTAGGCAAAAGAGTTATGCCGACCATAAAGTTCGTGATATTGCATTCATGGTTGGAGAAAGAATATTGCTCTGGGTTTCACCTATGAACGGTGTAATGAGGTTCGGAAAGAAGGGCAAGTTGAGCCCTAAGTATATCGGACCCTTTGAAATTCTGGAAAGGGTGGGTGAAGTAGCCCACAGGATTGCATTACCACCTAGTTTATCAGCGGTTCATCTAGTGTTCCATGTGTCTATGCTCCCAAAATATCATGGTGATCCGTCCCATGTGTTAGATTTCAGCTCAGTCCAATTGGACAAAGATTTGACTTACGAGGAAGAGCATGTGGTTATTCTAACCTGGCAGGTCCGACAGTTGAGGTCTAAGAGTTATTCTTCAGTTCGGGTGCAATGGAGAGGTCAGCCGGTAGAGGCATATACCTGGGAGTTCGAGTCGGACATGCGGAGTAAATATCCACACCTTTTCTCCAGCTCAGGTACTTTTTCTAACTCCGTTCGAGGACGGACGTTTGTTTTAGAGGTGAAGAATGTGATGATCCAAAATGTCATCTTTAAATTTAATAAGTAATTCTGTGTTCTAAGACCTCAAAAAGCACCATTTATCATTCCTTGACTTGCGTGCATAGTTCGTAAAATTATTCAGAAAGTTTTCATGTGAAAAATGAATTAAAATGTGAAATAGAGCTTTAAAACTCAAGTGAGTTGACTTTGGTCAACATTTTTAGCAAACGGACCCGGATCAGTGTTTTGACAGTTCTGGTAGCTCCGTATCGTGATTTGGGACTTGGGCGTATGGCCGAAATTTAATTTGGAGGTCCCTAGCTCAAGTTATGTCCATTTAACAGAACTAGCAATTTAAAGGCTAAAGATTTTAAGTTTGACCACGGGGTTGACTTTTTGATATCCGAGCCGGAATCTGATTCTGGAAATTTGAACAACTCCATTATGTCATTTATGACTAATGTGCCAAATTTGAAGTCATTCCGGATTCATTTAATATGTTTTGGCATGAGATTTGCAAATTGAAAGTTTAAAACTCAAAGTTTGAATCGGGGTGTGAATTGTAATTTCAGCATTGTTTGACGTGATACGAGACCCCGAGTAAGTCCGTATTATGTTATTGGACTTGTTGGTATATTCGTAAGGGGTCCCGAGTACCCTGAGAGTGATACGGATTGAAATCGGATCAAGAACTAGACTTAAGCAAAATCTGTATTTTTCCTTCTGCTGTAATCGCACCTGCGGATTTTTCTCGTAGGTGCGAGCCCGCAGAAGCGAGCCTTCGATCGCAGATGCACCCGGGCGTGGCTGGGCAAAAGTCCGCAGGTGCGGAAACCTGCACGCACCCGCGCGTCCGCAAAAGCGGACCAAATGATCGCAGAAGCGAAGGCAGCGCAGGTGCGCATTTTTCCTCCGCATGTGCGAGGCCTCGCCTGGCAGCCCCATTTCGCAGATGCGAGATTTTTCTCACAAGTGCAAGCTCGCATGTGCGAGCCCAGGCACCGCAGGTGCGGAAATGCCTGGGCAGTGTATATATCAAAGAGTCCGACATTTTTACTCATTTTGGTCATTTTGAGCTCGGTTAAGGCAAAGTTTTGGATGATTTTCACGGGAAACATTGGGGTAAGTGTTTCTTATCCTATATTGATTATATTTCATGATTCTATACTCATTTATATCATGAATCCGTGAATTTATGGAAGAAAAATTAGATTTTTCAAAAATCTCACGAGAAATTTAGATTTGAAGGTCCATTTGATATCGGAATTGGACAATTTATGTATGGTTGAACTCGTATCGGAACGGGTATTCGAATTTTGCGAGATTTTCCAGGATTTGAGATGTAGGTCCCACTGTCGAATATTTAAATGAATTTTGGATTTTTATCCAGAAAATTTATAAATTCATATGGAATTAATTCCTATGATTAGTGTTGAATATATCGAATTATTTGTGAATCGATTTGAAGCTTTCAGAGACAAATTTAAAAGGAAAAGTTGCGGTTGAATAATTGATTGGAATTTGCAAAGCGAGGTAAGTGTCGTGGTTAACCTTGACTTGAGGGAATAGAACCCTTAAATTATTTGTTATGTGAATTGCATGTGAACGACGCATAGGCGAGGTGACGAGTGTCTATACGTCAGCAAATTAATTGTTTGCCTTCTTACTTGAAAAATCATAAATTATTTTAAATCATAAATTAATTATTATAACAATTGTTTCTCTCCTATTGTTTGTCAAATATTAATTCTTGAATTCCTGCATTAATTGTTACATGCTATTTGAATTATGTGTTTTAATTGTTATTTAACATTTAGCGTATTAAATATTAAACTACCTAATTTCTCTATGATTTTCATAATAAATTGTTATTTGTCATTGTTTGGTTCATAAATAAATTATAATTATTGTGTGCCTTGATGCTTAATAATTTCTCATTGGACGTGGTATCTATTGGAGTAAGTTTTATTACATTTATGAGTTGTTTAAAATTATATTGGGGGAACGGGTTGTACGCCGCTCTCACAATATATTCACATTCAATTCTGTTGCAGCGTGCAACCCGCTCTCCCAATATATTTCTTTTAATCAAGTCTGTCATATATTTATTTCAATCAAGTATATATATAGACTTTTAAATAAGTCTGTTGCGGCGTGCAATCCGATCCCCCAATATTGACTTTTAAATAAGTCTATTGCGGCGTGCAATCCGATCCCCCAATATTGACTTTTAAATAAGTCAATATTGGGGGATCGGATTGCACGCCGCAACAGACTTATTTGAAAGTCTATATATATACTTGATTGAAATAAATATATGACAGACTTGATTAAAAGAAATATATTGGGAGAGCGGGTTGCACGCTGCAACAGAATTGAATGTGAATATATTGTGAGAGCGGGTTGCACGCTGCAACAGATTTGGGTGAAATAATAATGGATTATGACTGCTGAGTTGGCTTCAATTATTATAAATGAGTTATCTTATTTATTTCTATTATTTGTTGTTGTTATTAATATTGCGTACAAGTTAATGTAAGTGAACCGCCTTAGCCTCGTCACTACTTCGTCGAGGTTAGGCCCAGCACTTACTAGTACATGGGGTCGGTTGTACTGCTACTACACTCTGCACTTCTTGTGCAGATTTCGGAGTTAGTCCCAGCGGCGTGCCATAGACTTGCTCGGATTTCAGCTACTCGGAGAAGACTTAAGGTATAACTGCATGGCGTCCGCAGTTCTGAAGTCCCCGTCTATTTTACTTTAGCTGTGTGTTTATTTTCAGACAGCTTTATTTTATTCAGACCTTTATTTGTATTATTCTAGAAGCTCGTGCACTTTTGACACCAATTATGGGATAGTATTTAGACACCGTTGTTTTTATGGATTATTCACTATATTTCAAACTTTGCTTCCGCATTTGTTTCTTTGTTATTAATAAATTTAAAATTATTTTAAAAATGGATAATATTATTCTAACGTTGGCTTGCCTAGCAAGTGAAATGTTAGGCGCCATCACAGCCCGAAGGTGGGAATTTCGGGTTGTGACATCATTATTCAGGAGCTCGTGCACCAGCAACACGCTATGGTAGAGGTTTTGTGAGTCGCCATGTTCATTCTGGTCTTCCAGCAGCGAGTGGTGTTCCAGCTCTTCCTAGACCTCAGGAGCCCTATTATGCACCGCCAGTATCCAGTATGCCTCCTACTCGAGGTGCTATAACCGGCCAGTCCAGCAGGCCAGGTCCGAGTCAATCTCAGTCGCCGCGTCCCCCGAGAGGTTGTTTTAGGTGTGGTGACACTCGTCACATGGTTAGAGATTGCCCCAGAGCCAGGAAGGGTACACCTTCACAGACTTATCAACCTTCACGTGCTCCACCGGGTCATCCGGCCATTCTTCCAGCACCAGCTGCCACCCCACCTCCTCAGCCAGCTCGAGGTGGAGGTCAGGAAGGTCGAGGTCGCCCTAGAGGGGGAGTCCAGGCTAGGTACTATGCCCTTCCAGCCCGTTCATAGGCCGTTGCTTCAGATTCAGTCATCACAAGTATTGTCCCTGTCTGTCATAGGGATGCATCAGTATTATTTGACCCAGGCTCTACGTATTCATATGTGTCTTCTTCTTGTGCTCCACATTTGGGGATATCTCGGGATTTTTTGAGTTCCCCTATTTATGTATCTACTTCTGTGGGAGATTCTCTTGTTGTGGACCGCGTGTATCGGTCGTGTTTGATTGCTCTTAGTGGTTTTGAGACCAGAGCCAATTTATTATTGCTCAGCATGGTGGACTTTGATATTATTTTGGGCATGGACTGGTTGTCGCCCCATTATGCTATTCTTGATTGTCATGCTAAAACCGTGACGCTGTCTATGCCAGGTTTACTACGATTAGAGTGGAGAGGTACCTTAGAGTATACTCCCAGCAAAGTTATTTCTTTTCTTAAAGCTCAACGAATGGTTGAGAAGGGGTGTGATGCGTATCTATCTTATGTGAGAGATGTCAGTATTGATACCCCTACAATTGAGTCAGTTCCAATAGTGAGGGACTTTCCAGATGTCTTTCCAGCTGAACTTCTAGGCATGCCGCCCGACAGAGATATTGATTTCGGCATTGATTTATTGCCGGGCACTCAGCCCATTTCTATTCCTCCCTACCGTATGGATCCTCTTGATTTGAAGGAGTTGAAGGAGCAGTTGCAGGAGTTGCTTGATAAGGGTTTCACCAGGCCCAGTGTATCACCTTGGGGGTGCTCCGGTCTTATTTGTGAAGAAGAAGGATGGTTCTATGCGTATGTGTATTGATTACCGCCAGTTGAACAAAGTCACAGTGAAGAACATGTACCCATTACCTCGTATTGATGATTTATTTGATCGGTTACAAGGTGCCAGGGTATTTTACAAGATTGACTTGCCTTCTGGCTATCATCAGCTGAAGATTCCGGAGCCGTACATCTCGAAGACTGCTTTCAGGACCAGATATGGTCACTATGAGTTTCTTGTCATGCCATTTGGGCTGACCAATGCCCCAGCAGCCTTTATGCATTTGATGCACAGTGTGTTCCGGCCTTATCTTGATTCCTTCGTCATTGTGTTTATTGACGACATCCTGGTATATTCCCGGTCTCGGGAAGCTCATGAGCAGCACCTGAGGACCGTGCTTCAGACTTTGGGGGAGAAGAGGTTGTATGCAAAATTTTCTAAGTGTGAATTCTGGCTTGATTCAGTGGCATTCTTGGGCCACATAGTGTCTTGTGATGGGATCAAGGTAGATCCGAAGAAGGTGGAGGCAGTGCAGAATTGGCCTAGACCGTCATCAGCTACGGAGATCCGCAGTTGAGCATCTCTAAGCCTTTCTCTTTCCTTGGCCGCTTCTAGCTCGGATATGAGCTTTGTCACTGTCTCCCGCATAGCCAAGAGGCTCTCCCTATTAAGTTCCTCGCCTTGCGAGGAAGTCCCTATTCCTTTCATTCCACACCTATAACGATGGAATTTTTTAGTAGGAAGCTCGCATACCTTCCCCCATTTTTGACCACCAACAGCCTCCAACCATATTCTTTCAGCATCCTCATCCGAAGGTTGGGTTGGCTCGCCCGATTCACCAGCTAGCTGACTACAAATGAAGTCCTCCATGTTACTGTCACGCCTGAAATTTCCCACCGACGGGACCGTGATGGCACCTAACATTTCACTTGCTAGGCAAGCAACGTTAGAGAATCATTAACCAATTCCTTATTTTCATTCAGTAATTAAAAATAATTAACTAAGATGGAATATAATAAGTGCGGAATATCATAAAATTGTATTAACTACTACCACCCGGATCTGGAGTCACAATTCACGAGCATTCTAGAATTTACTACAAGTAATAGTTTGAAAGAAATACAACTGTCTGAATGAAAGAAAATAGTAGGACATAAAAGATAGATGGGGACTTCAAGGTCTGTGAACGCCGACAGATCTACCTTGAGTCTCCGGACAGTGGACCAGTAGCAAATCTCGATCAACCTGAGCCGGTATCAAAATCTGCACAGAAAGTGCAGAGTGCAACATCAGTACAACCGACCCCATGTACTGGTAAGTGTCGAGCCTAACCTCAGCGAAGTAGTGATGAGGCTAGGACAAGACACCCACATATAACCTGAACAGTATAATCATGCTAGTGGAAACAACAGTAAATAAAGCAATAACGCAGAAATAATGGGAAGGGAACATACAATGGGGAAATACAACATAAAGAGTGAGACTAATGAAAAGACAGAATTAAACAGAAAATCCCTTAAACGAATTGAGCAATTAAAACAGCAAAGGAAAACTGCACGGCATCACCCTTCGTGTTTTTACTCTCAACCTCACCAAATAACAAATAAGACTGCACGGTATCACCCTTCGTGCTTTACACTCTTCCTCACAATATAATTAAATTATGCACGACATCACCCTTCGTGCTTTACACTCTTCCTCACAATATAATTAAATTATGCACGGCATCACCCTTCGTGCTTTACACTCTTCCTCACAATATAATTAAAGTATGCATGGCATCACCCTTCGTGCTTTACACTCTTCCTCACCATTCACAAAATCAATAACAACGGATAGAGAGAAGTTTCACAAGAAATCAATATTTCATCAATGATTACTTTCACAATTTAACATCTCGACCTCGAATCAATGTTCACAATCTTATCGACCTTGGTGGAACCAGATACAAGTCTCCCAACATTTCAACAACAACAATAAGCATGGATAACAAGATTTAAGACTACAATTTGCATGAAATGGAATTTCACTCGCATACTATGACTCGACCACAATGTATAGATGCTCGTCACCTCAACTATACGTCATATTCAACAACAAAACACGTAGCAAATACTCACACAATACCTATTTCCTCAAGCCAAAGTTAGACACAACACTTACCTCGCTCCGAAGGCCACTTAATTCTCAATCACAGCTTTTCCTTTGGAATTCACGTCCAAACCACTCGTATCTATTAAAAAATGACTCAATAATATCAAATATTGCTAAAGGAATTAATTATATTTCATAAATTAAATTTCACAAATTTTCCTCCAAAAAGTCAAAAAATCGACCCCGGGCCCTCTTGGTCAAAACCCGAGGTTCAGACCAAAATCCTTTTACCCATTCATCCCCGAGCCCGAATATATAATTTGTTTTGGAATCCGACCCTAAATTGAGGTCTAAATCCCCAAATTTCCGAAATCCCTAGTTTCTACCCTAACCCCTAATTCTACCATGAAACTCTACATATTTTGGTTGAAAATTCAAGAAATGTAATGGGTAATTGAAAGAAAATGGTTTAGAATCACTTACCAACAATTTGGGGAAGAAATGACTCTCGAAAAATCACCTCTCACCGTTTGGTTTTTGAGAAAAATGAGTTTTTGGCTAAAATCCCGTTTTTGGATTCTGTTAAGTGCTAGGCGACAGTGTTCATCACGTTCACGAAGGGTACTGGCTGCCAAGCCTTCGCGTTTGCGATGATCACTCCCCTTGGCCTTCGAGTTCGCGATGAAGCAATGACCAACCACCCCCCAGGTCCCCACATGCTTCGCGTTCGTGTTGAGACAGTCGCATTCGCGTTGAGACAGTCGCGTTCGAGACCAGGCCTTCATGTTCGCAAAGAAGAAAACTTTAGCTGCCCAGTTTACTCTTCGCGTTCGCGATAGTACCTTCGCGAACGCGAAGAAGGACATGCCAGAACACAGACTCTGCAGAAAAATCAGATTTCCAAAGTCCAAAACATCCCGTGGCCTATCCGAAACTCACCCGAGCCCTCGGGGCTCCAAACCAAACATGCACACAGGTCTAAAAACATCATATGAACTTGCTCGCGTAATCAAACTGCCAAAATAACACCTAGAACTACGAATTTAGCACCAAATCGAATGAAATCCTCAAGAACACTTTAAAATTACTATTTTCTCAACCGAAGGTCCGAATCACGTCAAATCAACTCTGTTTCTCACCAAATTTCTCAGACATGTCTTAAACATAATTAATTAAACCAGGATCCAGAACCAAAATACGGACCCGGTATTAACAATGCCCAACATCAATCAATTCTTAAACACAATTAATTTTCAGACTTTTAATTTTTATCAAAAATTCATAATTTGAGCTAGGGACCTCCGAATTCGATTTCGGGCATACGCCCATATCCCACAATTCGATACGGACCCACCAGGACCGTCAAAACACAGATCCGAGCCTGTTTACTAAAAATATTGACCGAAGTGAACTAAAATCAACTTTTAAAGCAAAAATTCTTATTTTCATTAGTTTTCAACATAAAAGCTTTCCGGAAACCTGCCCGTACAGTGCTCGCAAATCGAGGAGGGTAAAATTGAGATTTTTAAGGCTTAAGAGCACAGATTCGAGTTCTAAAACATAAGATAACCTTTTGGGTCATCACATTCTCCACCTCTAAAACAATCGTTCGTCCTCGAACGGACATAGAAAAGTACCTGGGCTGGTGAAAAGGTGGGGATATCTACTACGCATATCATACTCGGACTCCCAAGTAGCTGCCTCAATAGGCTGACCTCACCACTGCACTCGAACTGAAGGGTAGCTCTTTGATCTCAACTGGTGAACTTGCCGGGCTAGAATTGCCACCGGCTCCTCCTCGTAAGTCAAATCCTTGTCCAAGTGGACAGAGCTGAAATCTAATACATGGGACGGATCACCGTGATACTTTCGAAGCATGGACACATGGAATACAGGATGAACAGTTGATAAACTAGGTGGCAACGCAAGCCTGTAAGCCACCTCTCCCACTCTCTCCAGAATCTCGAAAGGTCCGATATACCTAGGGCTCAACTTGCCCTTCTTTTCGAACCTCATTACACCCTTCATGGGTGATACCCGAAGTAACACTCTCTCTCCGACCATGAATGCAACATCACGAACTCTACGGTCGGCATAACTCTTCTGCCTGGACTGAGCTGTGCGAAGTCGATCCTGAATAATCTTGACCTTATCCAAGGCATCCTGTACTGGTAGCCTACAACTGGCGACCGGCACCACCTACCATATAATGCCTCAAAGGGAGCCATTTAAATGCTCGACTGGTAGCTTTTGTTGTAGGCGAACTCTGCAAGGGGCAAGAACTGATCCCACGATCCTCCGAAGTCTATAACACAAGCGCGGAGCATATCCTCCAAGATCTGAATAGTACGTTTGGACTGCCCGTCCGTCTGAGGATGAAATGTTGTGCTCAACTCAACCCGCATACCCAACTTATGCTGGACTGCTCTCCAAAAGTGCGAGGTAAACTACGTACCTCGATCGAAAATGATAGACACGGGCACACCGTGAAGACGGACAATCTCCCGAATATAAATCTCTGCTAACCTCTACGAGGAATAGGTAACTGCCACAGGAATGAAATGCGCTGACTTAGTCAGCCTGTACACAATAACCCAAAGTGCATCGAACTTCCTCTGAGTCCATGGGAGTCCAACAACAAAATCCATAGTGATACGCTCCCACTTCTACTCAGGAATATCTAACCTCTGAAGGAAACCACCAGGTCTCTTATGCTCACACTTTCCCTGCTGGCAATTTAGGCACCGAGCTACATAGACAACTATGTCCTTCTTCATTTGCCTCCACCAATAATGCTGCCTCAAGTCCTGATACATCTTGGCGGTGCCCGGATGAATAGAATACCGGGAACTGTGGGACTCCTCAAGGATCAACTCACGAAGTCCATCTATATTAGGCACACAGATACGACCCTGCATCCTCAAAACTCCGTCATCTCCAACAGTAACCTACTTGGCACTACCGTGCCGCACTGTGTCTCTAAGGACAAGTAAATGAGGATCGTCATCCTGCCGATCTCTGATGTGCTCAAACAAAGAAGACCGAGCAACTGTACAAGCTAGAACATGGCTGGGCTCAGAAACATCCAACCTCACGAACTGGTTGGCCAAGTCCTGAACATCCAATGCAAACGGTCTCTCACCCACTGGAATATATGCAAGGCTACTCAAAGCATCGGCCACCATATTGGCCTTCCCGAGATGATACAATATGGTGATATCATAGTCTTTCAATAGCTCCAACCACCTTCTCTGCCTCAAATTGAGTTCCTTCTGCTTGAACAAATACTGCAAGCTTTGATGATTAGTAAATACCTCACATGGCACGCCGTAAAGATAGTGCCTCTAAATCTTTAGCGCGTGAACAATGGCTGTCAGTTCTAGATCATGAACAGGGTAATTTTTCTCATGAACCTTCAATTGTCGTGAAGCATATGCAATAACCTTGCCACCCTGCATCAATACCGCTCCCAGACCAATACGAGATGCGTCACAGTATACTGTATAAGATCCTAAACTTGTGGGTAACACCAATACCGGTGTCGTAGTCAAAGCAGTCTTGAGCTTCTGAAAGCTCGCTTCACACTCGTCTGACCACCTGAACGGGGCACCCTTCTGGGTCAATCTGGTCAACGGGGCTGCTATGGATGAAAACCCCTCCACAAATCGACGGTAATAACCCGCCAAACCCAGGAAATTACGGATCTTTGTAGCTAATATGGGTTTAGGCCAGTTCTGAACTGCCTTAATCTTCTTAGGATCCACCTGAACACCCTCTGCTGACACAACGTGACCCAAGAAAGCAACTGAACTCAACCAAAACTCGCATTTTGAGAACTTAGCATATAATTGGCTATCTTTCAGAGTCTAAAGAATGATCCGAAGGTGCTGCTCATGCTCCTCTCGACTGTGGGAGTAGATCAAGATATCATCAATAAACACAACCACAAAGGAATCCAAGTAGGGTTTGAATACCCAGTTCATCAAATCCATGAATGCTACTGGGGTATTTGTCAGCCCAAATGACATCACTAGAAACTCATAATGCCCATACCGAGTCCGAAAAGCTGTCTTAGGAACATCGGATGCCCTAATCCTCAACTGATGGTAGACAGATCTCAAATCAATCATTGAAAACAACTTGGCACCCTGAAGCTGATCAAATAAATCATCAATCCTCGGCAATGGATATTTGTTCTTGATGGTGACTTTGTTCAACTATCGATAATCTATACACATCCTCATCGATCCATCTTTGTTCTTCACAAACAACACAGGTGCACCCCAGGGCGAGACACTAGGTCTAATGAAGCCCTTATCAAGCAAATCTTGCTACTGCTCCTTCAATTCTTTCAACTCTTGCGGGGCCATGCGATATGGCAGAATGGAAATAGGCTGAGTGCCCGGAGCCAAATCAATGCAGAAATCAATATCCCTGTCTGGTGGCATCCCCGGCAGGTCTGCAGGAAACACCTCTGGAAACTCACGAACAACCGGCACCGAATCTATGGAAGGAACCTCCACACTAGAATTGCGGACATAAGCCAAATAAGCTAAACACCCCTTCTCGACCATATGCCGAGCCTTCACATAAGAGATAACCCTGCTGGCAGAATGGCCAAGATTTCCTCTCCACTCCAATCGAGGCTACCCCTGCAAGGCTAAGGTCACGGTCTTGGCGTGATAATATAATAAAGCATGATAAGGTGACAGCCAATCCATACCTAGTATGACATCAAAATCAACCATGTTGAGAAGTAGAAGATCTACACGAGTCTCAAGACTCCCAATGGTGACCACACACGAACAATAAACACGATCTACAACAATAGCATCTCCCACTGGTGTGGACACATACACAGGAGCACTCAAAGAATCACGGGGCACAACCAAATAGGAAGCAAAATAGGATGACACATAGGAGTAAGTAGATCCCGGATCAAATAGAACTGAAGCATCTCTACTGCAAACTGAAACAGTACCTGTGATAACAGCGTCAGATGACTCAGCCTCAGGCATGGCTGGGAAAGCATAACACCGGGGCTGGGCCCCACCACCTTGAACTACGTCCTTGGGACGACCTCTAGTTGGCTGGTCTCCACCTCTAACTGTCTGACCTCCACCTCTAACAGTCTGCCCTCTACCTCTGGCTGCTTGACCCCTGCCTCTGGCTGGCTGAGCAGGAGGTGCAGCAACTGGTGCCGGAACCATGGAACGAGAACTCTGATACTGTGAGCTGCCCGTTGCTCGAGGGCAAAATCTAGCAATATGCCTCGGATCACAACAAGTATAACATAACTTCGGCTGATGTGATTGCTGACCCTGAAACTGACCCTGTCGACCTGAATAACCACCCTGATGACTCTGGAGTGGAGGTGCACTAATAGGAGCTGGTGGTGCACCGTAGGCTAGCTGGTCGGAATAATGCATCTGAGGGCCACGACCACCTGAGGCTCCGTGGGATGCCTGGAGCGCTGAATGAAACGGCCTGGGAGGATGGCCTCTACCAAAAGTACTCCTGCCTCTAGATGAGGCACCGCTGAACTCACCGGAATGACTAGGTCTCTTGTCAGACCCCTGACCTCCCTGAGTAAGAACCAGTTCGACTCGTTTGGCGATATTAGCAGCCGCCTGAAAAGAAATCTCACTCCCAGTCTCCTTAGCCATCTGCAATCTGATAGGCTGAGCAAGTCCATCAATAAACCTTCTCACCCCCTCTCTCTCTCGGTGGGAAGCAGGAGAATAGCATGACAGGCCAAATCCACAAAACGAGTCTCATACTGAGTAACAGTCATACTGCCCTGCTGGAGACGCTAGAACTGATGGCAACGCTCCTCTCTCAATGTGATAGGCAGAAACTTCTCTATGAGGAGCTGAGAGAACTGTTCCCAAGTAAGAGCAGGCGACTCAGTTGGTCTGGTCAACAAGTAATCTCTCCACCATTTCTTGGCGGAACCAGTCATTTGAAATGCAGCAAAATCGACCCCATTGGTCTCCACTATACCCATGTTCCGTAAAACCTCGTGACAGCTGTCAAGATACTCCTGGGGATCCTCTGAAGGAGCACCGCTGAAGTGAACAGGAAAGAGCTTGATAAACCTGTCTAATCTCCATAAGGCCTCAGAAGACATAGTTGGCCCATCTTCGACCTGTGCCGCAATAAACAGCTGAACTAATCCGATTGGCTGAGCTGCTGGAGCCTGATGCTGGGGAGCTATCTGCACTGGAGCGGGAGTGGTAGGAGTCTGGGCTCCTCCTCCAACCTGAGAGACTGCTGGTGCCAAGGGAAATGCACCAGTCTGGGCCACACTCTCCATAAGGCCCACCAAACGGACCAAAGCATCCTGAAGTACTGGGGTGGCAATGAACCCCTCCGGAACCTGAACCGGTCCGGCAGGAACAGTCTGGGCTGGAACCTCCTCGTCAAGCTCTATCTGAGGCTCCACTGCTGGGGCTGCTGCTCGGGCCCTAGGCTGATCCATGCCCCTGCCTCGGCCTCTGGAACGTCCTCGGCCTTGACCTCTGCTCCGCGTAGGAGCTGTCACTGGAGGCTCTGGCTGCTGCTCAGCTGAGGAAGCGATACGTGTTCTCGCCATCTGTGAGAGAATAAGAGTAGAAGAGTTCAATCAGCATTGAGAAAGAAAAATCACATGACAGAGAAGAAAAGAAGTGAAACTTGCTCCTAAACTTTATAGCCTCTGGAAAATAAGCACAAATGTCTCTGTACCGATCCTCCAGACTCTACTAAGCTTGCTCGTGAATCGTGAGACCTAAGCAACCTAGTGCTCTGATACCAACTGTCACGGCCCAAAATTTTCCACCGACGGGACTGTGATGGCGCCTAACATTTCACTTGCTAGGCAAGCCAACGTTAGAGAATCATTAATCAATTCCTTATTTCTATTCAGTAATTAAAAATAATTAACTAAGATGGAATATAATAAGTGTGGAATATCATAAAATTGTATTAACTACTACCACCGGTGTCTATTCAAAAATGACTCAATAATATCAAATATTGATAAAGGAATTAATTATATTTCATAAATTAAATTTTACAAATTTTCCTCCAAAAAGTCAAAAAATCGACCCCGGGCTCGCTTGGTCAAAACCCGAGTTTCTGACCAAAATCTTTTTACCCATTCATCCCCGAGCCCGAATATATAATTGGTTTTGGAATCCGACCCCAAATTGAGGTCTAAATCCCCAAATTTCCGAAATCCCTAGTTTCTACCCTAACCCCTAATTCTACCATGAAACTCTAGATTTGTTTGGTTGAAAATTCAAGAAATGTAATGGGTAATTGAAATAAAATGGTTTAGAATCACTTACCAACAATTTGGGGAAGAAATGACTCTTAAAAGATTGCCTCTCACTGTTTGGCTTTTGAGAAAAATGAGTTTTTGGCTAAAATTCCGTTTTTGGATTCTGTTAAGTGCTGGGCGACAGTGTTCATCGCGTTCGCGGGAGCACTGTCGAGTTCGCGAAGGGTACTGGCTGCCAAGCCTTCGCATTCGCGAGACCCAACTCGTGTTCGCGATGATCACTCCCCCCTGGCCTTCGTGTTTGTGAGACATGGATCGCATTCGCTATAAAGCAACGACCAACCACCCCCAGGTCCCCACATGCTTCGCGTTCGCGTAGAGACAGTCGCGTTCGGGAAGGGCAAGTTCCCCATCACTTCGTGCTCGCGACCAGGCCTTCGCATTCGCGAAGAAGAAAACTTCAGCTGCCCGGTTTACTCTTCGCGTTCGCGAGAGTACCTTTGCGAACGCGAAGAAGGACATGCCAGAACACAGACTCTGCAGAAAAATCAGATTTCAAAAGTCCAAAACATCATGTGGCCTATCCGAAACTAACCCGAGCACTCGGGGCTCCAAACCAAACATGCACACAGGTCTAAAAATATCATACGAACTTGCTCGCGCGATCAAATTTCCCAAATAACACTTAGAACTACGAATTTAGCACCAAATCGAATGAAATCCTCAAGAACACTTAAAAATTATTATTTTCTCAACCGAAGGTCCGAATCACGTCAAATCAACTCTGTTTCTCACCAAATTTCTCAGACATGTCTTAAATACCATAATGAACCTGTACCGGGCTCCGGAACTAAAATACGGACCCGGTACTAACAATGCCCACATAAATCAATTCTTAAAAATAATTAATTTTCAGACTTTTAATCTTCATCAAAAATTCATAATTTGAGCTAAGGACCTCCGAATTTGATTTCGGGCATACGCCCAGGTCCCATAATTCGATACGGACCCACCGGGACCGTCAAAATATGGATTCGGGCCCATTTACCAAAAATGTTGACCGATATCAACTAAAATCAACTTTTAAAGCAAAAATTCTTATTTTTATTAGTTTTCAACATAAAAGCTTTTCGGAAACCTGCCGGACTGCGCACGCAAATCGAAGAGGGTAAAAATGAGATTTTTAAGGCTTAAGAGCACAGATTCGAGTTCTAAAATATAAGATGATCTTTTGGGTCATCACAGTTACTTTGGTAGCGAACCTACATTATTTTAAATTAAATTAGTATTTAAAAATTTTTATAAAAGTAAATTATAACACTTAATGAAAATTGAAAGCTTACATATGCAGTCGAGGCTCGGTCCTCGACCCACCTATCTCCATCCCTCTCTTTCTTTCTCTTTATAATATGTGTCTCCTTGAATAGCTCATCATGGCTCATTGGACGCACATACTTCTTTTCCTGAAAATAAATTAATTTAGTTAATAAATAGAATTGATATACTTAGAAAAGTAAAATAATTTAATTAAGCAATTACCAATCTTCTTTTTATTGTCCCCAGGCTGATAGCACCCCGAGTGTGCAAGGAGCCTCCCTTCTCGGATGAGCGAGCTTTCTTTCCTTTTTCGCTCCTCTCTAAGAAATCCTTATTCTCCACCGACCTAATACTTTCACCAACAACTATGTTATGAAATATTTCACGGTTACCATCGATCTCTCCATGGTTAGTCCACACAAAGTAATTCTCTATAAACCCCTTCCTATAAAGATGAAGCTTAACTTTCCCCGATTTTTAAAACTTCACACAATCGCATGTGACACAAGGGCACCTAATTACTCCTTCAATTTGGTATGGTGAAAGTGACATTGCATGTCTAATAAAGTCATCAACCTCTTCTACAAAATCCTCCCGCGATCCTCGCCGATTAGGATAATTCCGATTGTATATCCAAGTACGATGTTCCATCTACACAAATAAAACAAGAACAAATTAATTTATTCTACAATTATAAATTAATTAATTCTTTTTTAGTTAATTAAGATAATTAATATTTTCTAATTACACCAAAATTAAATTATAGTAAATATAATTAATTATAAACTATAAGTTCAATTCATATCCTAAGAGATTAAACATAAACTAAAAGTTCAATTTATATCCTAAAAGTTCAATTCATATCCAAAAAGTTCAATTAATATCCTAAAAGTTCAATTCATATCCAAAAAGTTCAATTCATATCCTAAAAGTTCAACTCATACCCTAAAAGTTCAATTCACAAGAACAATTCCTAAAAACTCAATTCAATTCATATCCTAAGAGTTTAAACCTAAACTAAAAGTTCAATTTATATCCTAAAAGTTCAATTCATATCCAAAAAGTTCAATTCATATCCTAAAAGTCCAACCCATACCCTAAAAGTTCAATTCACAAGAACAAATCCTAAAAACTAAATTCAATTCAAAGATAATAATTCAATTATAACTAAACTATTCAAAACAATGCAAACTTAAACATTCAATTTACACCATATGTAATCAATTCAATTAAAACAAGACCTAAACCCTAGATTTCAATAAAATGCAAAGTTAAACAATCAATTGAAACACTAATTAACTAATTCATAACTAATTAACAAAATATTAAATTTATACACAAAAGAAATAAATTGTAATTCAAACCTAGAATTTTTAGGAGATGGAGAAGGAGGGGCGGTAGCTGGGCAGTGGCAGCGGCAACGGCGGGGGAGTGGCGACGCGGGGCAGTGGCTACGTGGGGTGGGGAATGGGATTTGTGTGAGGGAAATAGAGAATGAGAGGGGAAGGGTATTGAGTGAGGAGTATGAAAATTTAGAGAAGAGAGGTAAGACAAATGAGGGGGAATCCCGTATTTCAGATCTAATATTAGAATTACCGACCAAAGTTGGTCGGTACATTAAGTGTTGACCGTTTGACTATTAACCGACCAACTTTGGTCGGTTATATTTTTTTTTTTTAAATACTAAATTATTTTTTTGTGTTTTTATTTCTTAAAATATTATAAACTATAAAAAAATTATTATAAACTATAAGCAATTATTTTATTCACATATACAATTATTATAATTAATTATAAACTATAAGCATAATCTTTATAAATAATTATATTAACTAATTACTTTTAATAAATTATAATAGCATCTATCTAAGTAAATTTTCTAAGTTATAATTAAGTATATGAGTAATTTCACACACACACATACACTATATTGTAATTGATGATCAATCGCATACATTACTACGTACGAAAAATTTATCAATTGATAAACCAATATTATTCTATTTTAAATATGTTTAGTCGTTAATTTGACCTATTAACTCGTTTACTTAATGCTAATAACTTCTTTCGTTTCTTTAATTTGTAATCCATATGTATATACATGTCAAAGATATTTAGTATTAATTTATATATATATATACATGTCAAAGATGTTTAGTATTAATTTTTCTATATTTCATTAATACATCACTAATAATACATAACACCGATTAATCTAACAGATGAGGGGCAAATATAATCCTAAAGTATAATTGTAAGGATAAATATGTCAAGAAAGTATAACGAAGGGCAAATGTAACCCCTTTTGAAGAGTAGAGGGATGAATATGATCCTAAAGTATAACGAATGGCAAATGTAACTTGTTTTAACGTGTAAGGGGTAAATATGAACCTAATGTATAATTGTAGGGATATTTTTGATAGAAAACTTAAACGGAAGGTAAATAAGGCCTATTTAAGATAGTAGAGGGGCAAATCAGACCCTTATCTGTTTTAATATTCATCGATATAGGTGGAAATATTTTGTTTTTAATATTCATCGATGCATCTAAGTAAGTTATAAGTCGATGAATCAATTTATAAATCGATATATTTGATGATGATCAATTATATATATTAATTAGATTATTGCTTCTTCACAAGTCTATCCCCAAAAGAACCCGACCCTTGGGCCCTAGTGCTTCGCGTATATATATATATATATATATATATATATATATATATATATATATATATATATATATATATATATATATATACACACACACACACACACACACACACATCGTTGTACTACTTTAACTATATATAGCTTGTTATAGTATATGTTAGTGTATTCATTATTTGTATTACAAAATAAAGTGTTAACGGATTATATTTATATTATTTAGATAGTAAATATTAAAGTGATTCAAAAATTTGACCATGTTTGACCTAATAACTGACCAACTTTGGTCGGTTATTTTTCAGGAAATAAAATATACCGACCAAAGTTGGTCGGTAAATGCTTCCCCTGCAATAACCGACCAACTTTGGTCGGTAATCTTAAATATAAATTTTCTAAATTTTATAAAATATTTTAAATAATAAATTATCTTGGGTGTTTCTGTTATAGCAAATCAAGAAAGTAAATTTCCCCTAAAGAGCTTGTAAAACTAAAAGTGGAAAAAGAAAAGGACAACAAGGACTCTTATACAAAAAAATTTACAACAAAAAAATAATATTCGTAAACTTATAAAATACTTCTAACTTTAAACAAATTTGATAGTAAAGGACTCCTAGAACAAGAAAAAAATTAAAAGAACTCGAATTAAATAATTATAATTTTTCATATCAAAGTTATCAACATTAGGCAAATAATTAAATGATTGTCTTTAAATATTAGGAAAATAATTATATGCTTATTCCTAAATATTAGGCAAATCATTAAATGATTGTCCCTAAATATTAGAAAAATAAGTAAATGACTATTCCAACATATTAGCAAAATGACTAAAATTACTGCTTTGTCTAATATAAAATATATTCTTAAAGGATATAAAAGGCGAATCATATTTCGCTAAGAGTTTTAATCTATCTATCTATCTATCTATACTATATTAAAAGCACAAATCCTTTTAGCGAAATGTCATTCGCCTTTTTTACCCTTTATAAATAAGTTTCACATTGGACAAATTCGTAATTAAATAATTTTTTAAATTTTAAGGACTTTGAAATCAACTAAAATTTTCATTTCTAATTTGAATTATGTAGGAACTCCTAATATTTAGGGATACAAAATCAAGAATTTTTTTACTTATATAAGTCATTTTCTTATTTAAATGGTTAACTATAGTAGGACGTAAAATAAACATAGTTCAATTACGATCTAACAATTATTAGTTAATTGTTTTAGCTAGGGCATGTAAAAAAAGTGCATGCAGTACATATTAGAAAAATATTATCGGTAAAATAAGATAATTGTTGAGCTAAAAATTTATAAGAACAGATAATAATAATCGAGTTTGGATGCCTATGTGATTACTTAGGTATAAATAAAATAAGGTTATAGTTTAGAGGTCCCGTTAAAATAAGTAAAATATGGGTAAAGAAATTTTTATTTTTTGTAAACTATCTAACACAAATTGTGTAGTAAATAACATGAAATATACATGTAATGCACCTATGCAAGTGCTCAAATAAAGTTGAATGATTTTTTTACCTTTCAATGTGTAACGATCCGGCCGCGGTTGTTTTGAGTATTATAACCTTGTTCCCCTATTTACTGCTCAATTTATGTTTTATAGTTGTTTTATGACTTACCGGGGTAGTTGGTTCTCGTCCGGAAGGAATTCGGAGTGAAATGAGACACTTAGTCTCATAATTAAAAATTTTAAGTTAGAAAAATGGACCGGATATGGACCTATATGTAAATGACTTCGAATTTAAATTTTGATGATTCCAATAGCTCCGTATGGTGATTTTGGACAAAGGAGCGTGTCCGAAAAATTATTTGAAGGTCCGTAGTGGAATTAGGCTTGAAATGCCGAAAGTTGAATTTTTTGAAAGTTTGACCAGGCGGTTGACTTTTTGATATCGGGGTCGGAATCAGATTCTGAAAATTTGAATACCTCTGTTATGTCATTTATGACTTGTGTGCAAAATTTGAGGTCAATCGGACATGATTTGACAGGTTCCGGAGTTATTTGTAGAAATTAGAAATTTCAAAGTACAATAGGCTTGAATTGGGGTGTAATTCATTGTTTTAGCATTGTTTGAGGTGATTTGAGGATTCGACTAAGTTCGTATGATGTTTTAGGACTTGTTGGTATATTTGGTTGAGGTCCCGAGGGCCTCGGGTGAGTTTCGGATCGTTAACGGATCAAAAATTGAACTACAACAGCTGCTGCAATTTCCTTATGCTGGAAATTTCTTCTGCCAAAATCGAGCCACGATCGAGCCCAGGGTCGAGGGCCACGATCGAAGCCAGGGTCGAGGATCAGGATCGAAGCCACGATCGAGCACAGGGTCGAGGGCCACGATCGAAGACCAGGGTCGAGGGCATGATCGAAGGCCAGGGTCGAAGACATGATCGAAGGCCATGGTCGAGAGCCATAATCGAGGCCCAGGATCGAGGCCCATAATCGAGACCCAGGATCGAGGACCTCGATCGAAGGCCAAGATCGAGACAGAACCGAGGCTGTCTGGGCAGTATTATAACACAGGACTTCATCCCATTTGCCATTATTGACAAATTGGAGCTTAGGGAGAGGCGATTTTGATAGATTTTCAAGGAAAATTTGAGGTAAGTCCCTTGTGATCATTTCTACTCCATAATATTGAATTATCATCGAATAATCCGACTAGATTACATGATTTTGAGGTGTAAATTGGAGATTGGAACTTAGAAATTTGGAAATAAGATTTATAGATTTGAGGGTCGAGTTGAGGTCAGATTTTGGTAAAATTGGTATGGGTAGACTCGTGGTTGAATGGGCTTTCGTATTTTATAACTTTTGTCAGGTTCCGAGATGTGGGCCCCACGGGCGATATTTGAGCTAAAATTCGGACTTTTATGGGAAATTAGCATTTTCTTATGAAATTAATTTCAATGAATTTCATTGACTGAAACAAATTATTTATGGCTAGATTCGAGGCGTTTGGAGGCCAATTCACGAGGAAAGGACATTGCAGAATAAGAATTTCATGGCTTGAGGTAAGTAACCATTATAAATCTGGTCATAAGGGTATGAAACCCAGAAATTTTGTGTCATGTGAATATTTTGGAGGTGACGCACATGCTAGGTGACGGGCGTGTGGGCATGCACCGAGGGGATTGTGACTTGGTCCGTCCTGTGGAAAGTGTATAGTTGAATAATTTATTGTTAGCTATAAGCTCTCTATGTGTTGAAGAAATTTGACTGTAAATCATGTTAGAAATCATGCTTAGGCTATGTTATAGTACTGTTGGGACCCGCAGAGGTCGCGTACTTGTTGAATTATTTGCTAATTATTGTCTTGTACTCAGTCATAATTTTTCTTGCGTATTATACCTCAGTCTTTCTGGATATTTATTGATACACTATGTTATCTTTGTTTGGGCTGATCTTTGTGATTTTTGAGAGCCCGAGAGACTAGAGAGGTTAAGGACTGAGTAAGGCCGAGTGTATGTCGGTGAGGTAAGGATATTATGGCACGTGAGTTGTCCCTGCAAGATATTATAGCACGTGAGTTGTCCGTGCGACACGTGAGTTATCCGTGCGGTACGTGAGTTGTCCGTGCAGATTATGGCGCTTGGGCTGTAGGAGCCCCTCCGGAGTCTGTACACCCCCAGTGAGCGCGAGTACCCATTGAGTGTGAATGCTGAGGGCTGAGAGCCGAGTGGTTGAGTTGTTGTGATGAGTTGAGTGATTGTTACCTGAGAGGCTGTACTTGCTTTGCATTTGTTGTTGCACTTAGTTGCTATCTGTCATTGTTGTGAAATCTTTGAAAAATTTTATATCCGGATTACATGAACTTGAACTGTATAAAATTGATTTGACTTAAACTGCCGGATTTGAAAGCATATCTATTCTTTGCTGGAATTACTGAAAGTGAACTATAATTGTGTAGCTCGTCATTATCTTCAATTCCTTAGTTATTATTGTTACTTACTGAGTTGGTTGTACTCATACTATACCTTGCACTTCGTGTGCAGATCCAGGTGTTCCCGGACATAGGGGGTATTGATCATTTTGCGCAGTTGATTTTCAGGAGATTTTGAGGTAGCTGCCGTGTTCCGCAGACCTTTTCTGTCCTTCTCTATCTCTTTGTTTACTATATTTGGTCTCAGACTATTATAGATCGTATTTTCCAGACATGTATTCATATTAGATGCTCATGTACTCAGTGACACCAGGTTTTGGGGAGTGTTCGTGTTAGTATTTATGAAATTTTGTATTGTATTAAATTATTGTATTTTCAAACTTAAGAGAAATTGTGGTTTATCGAGATTATCGGCTTGCCTAGTATCGAGATAGGCGCTATCACGACAGGTTGGGATTTTGGGTCGTGACACAATCAACCCTACTTCTATGACTTTTTGTAGAATGAAGCAAGTAAGAGAACAAACTGAAAGAAGAAGAACTACAGTAGATCAAACTCCCGAATATGATTAATATTTATCATTTTGAAACTTAATTTTATGTTAACTTTTATGTTATAATGCAAACACATCTTTTGAATATTATTTACTGTCACGACCCAAAATTCCGTCACATGCGTCGTGATGGCACCTAGTCTCTAAGACTAGGTAAGCCTATTTCAATTACATTTTGAAGCCATTTTTTTTATTTTGAATTAAATAAGTAATCAAAATTATCAGTGGAACAAATATGAATATACAACCTCCCAGAACTGGTAGTACTGAGTCACGAACTCTAACTGAATACATGGGATGATCACGAGGATCGAATATACAATATTGTTTGATTAAAATTTAATAGTACAATAAAATGAAAAGACTCCAAGGGACTGCGACGACCAAGCAGTTCTGCCTTGAATCCTTACGATCCCGCTTAAACTCTGCCCAAGTCCGATATCTCCAATACCTGGCTCTGCATAAAAAAATATACAGAAGTGTAGTATGAGTACACCACGCTCGGTACCCAGTAAGTATCAAGACTAACCTCAATGGAGTAGAGACGAGGTACCGTCAAGACACTCACTAGTCTAATAACCCGTGCAATATAATATACAAAATAATAGAAAACAAATAACAATAAGGGCAACATAAAACAACCAGTGATATGCACAACAGAACAACAAGAATATCATTAATATCGCTCAACAAATAATAAATACAAGTGCACCCAATTAAATCAAGTTTTTCAATTAAATATTTTTCATATATAATTCTTACGAATAAAACTCTTTTTCAAATATAATTTCGTCAAATAAATATCTTTCAAATACAATTCTTCCATATAATTCTTTTTGAATAAAAATCCTTCCAAATAAATATTTTGAATATAACTCTTTCAATTAAAAAGTCACCATGTGACACCTCATTTTATAATCATAAAAAAAATACGGGTCTCAACCTATTTTCATATTTTTTGTAAACACGGATCTAAGCCCATTTTCATATTTCCACACCACTTCGTGCCCATAATAAAAGCATCATATTTCCTCGGCATCTCGTGCCCCATTTTCATATCACAATTGCACGGACAGTTCACGTGCCAATATTATTATCAATTAATCACAGCACCTCGTGCCCACATTTCATATCACAACTGCACGGACAATTCACATTCCAATATCCCCATTATTTACTTACGGCACCTTGTGCTCACATTTTATTTTATAATCCGCTTGGCCATAGTCACAGGCTCCCAATTTCAACATAAATCAGATTATTATCAATTTTCCAACAACAAGACAAATTACACGAGGTATAAAAATAAACACAAAAAAAATCACAAAATCACATGAAAATCACCAATATCACAACTCCACATCATCACATATCATCCCTGACAATAGCCACCCTTATCGCTCCTATTGCCACCCTTATCGCTCCTATAGCCACCCTTATCGCTCCACCCAGACAATATCACTAGCCACCCTTATCGCTCTGCCCAGACAATATTCCAACAAACACAACAACAGTAAAATGCCACCCTTATACCCACATCATATCAATGGTGAAATGCCGCCCTTATCTTCCCAAAATAATAACTCACACAACACAATAATTTACACGGAAAATTACCACGACATCATAATAAAATCAATTCATATCACAATTTGCCAAATGGCCACAATCAAAGTTCCAAAGATACAACCAAATAAATCGATTTCACAACAAATAGCCAAAGGCTCCACACAATGTGTATATCACCACAAAAATAATCCACCGAGATAGAAATTATTCAACATAAAGCAAAGCCTTCATTAATCTAAATTTAGATAATTATATTAATACGTCTTGTTAAGCTTGCTAAATTTATTATTTGCAGAGAAAAAATCCATAATAAAATTAAATCCCAAGAAATATCAAATCATCAAATTCACGGAATCCACATAATTATACAAGAAATAATCACCTCAAATTGTCATACGAAAATAAATTCAATAAATGCAAATTGAAGCATGGAAAACAAATGATTAGATAAATGCCGACCAATATCCAATTTACTACAAAATATGTCTAAGACTTTAACCTAATATATTTTGCACATATAAGCCCGAGTACGCACTCGTCACCTCGCGTACACGGCTTTTCACATTTCACAAATAACACATAAGACTCAATGCCTAAGGGGTAATTCCCCCACTCGAGGTTATGCAAGACACTTACCTTTTTGAAGTTAGGCCGATATTCCACAAATTAATTGTATAACATCATTAAAATTCATCGGAAACAATTCCGAATAATAACCCGTTGACTTAAATATTTATTCCAAAAAGTCAACGCGGGACCCTCTTCTCGGAACCAGACATAATTTTCATGAAATCCGAACACCCATTCCGATACGAGTTCAACTATACCAATTTTATCGAATTCCAATAACAGCTCGACCTCCAATTCTTAAATTTTCGTTTTTGGAAGATTTTACAAAAATCTTGATTTCCTCCATTTAAATCTGAATTAAATGATGGATTCAAAGGCATAATCATGAAAATTAATCAAAACTGGATAAGAATCACTTACCCCAAACACCCACGCAAGAATCTCTCCAATAATCGCCTTCTACCGAGCTCCCAATTAATTTTGGTGTTATGAACTCAAAACCACCGCTTTGGAACTTTTAATTCTGCCCAGATATGCCTTCTTCGCGTTTGCGATATCCACGTCACGTTCGCGATGCCTTCCGACCTCTGCCCTTTGCGTTCGCGAGACACGAGCCGCATTCGCAAAGGCTTAACGCCAGGCAGGCCCCTGCTCCCTTTCCTCTTCGCGCTCGCGTCAGCCCACTCACGTTCGCGTAGGTTTCCCCAGTCTATTCTTCGCGTTCGCATCTCCTTGCTCGCGTGCGCGATGAGTAAATTCCAGCAGTCCAAATTCTTTCTTCGCGAACGCGAGAGACCCTTCTCGTTCGCGAAGAACAATACCAGATATCAGTTCCAGTAGTTGCAAAACAAGGAAAAAATGATCTGAAACTATCCCGAAACTCACCTGAGACCCCCGGGAACTCAACCAAATATACCAACAAGTCCTAAAATACCATACGAACTTAGTCGAACCTTCAAATCACCTCAAACAACATCAAACCGAAGAATTACACCTCAAATCGAAATATATGAACTTTGAACTTTCAAATTCTATATCTTGTGCCGAAACACATCAAATCAATCCAGAATGACTTCAAATTTTGCACACAAGTCATAAATGACATAACAGAGGTATTTCAATTTTCAGAATCAGATTCCGACCCCGATATCAAAAAGTCAACCCCCTTTCCAAAAATCAACTTTCGCCATTTCAAGCTTGATTCCACTACGGACCTCCAAAAAATTTTTCGGACACGCTCCTAAGTCCAAAATCACCATACGGAGCTAACGGAACTGGCAGAACTCCATTCCGAAGTCATCTTCACACAGTTCCCACTACGGTCAAAATCCTAAAACTTAAACTTCCGTTTTAGGGATCAAGTATCCCAAATCACTCTGAATCATCCGGTAACTGAATTCAACCACGCACGCAAGTCAATACACATAATACGAAGCTGCTTAGGGCCTTATGCCATCGAACGGGACTTAAATTCTTGAAACGACAAGTCGGGTAGTTACATTTATGTTATTTTTAAAAATCTAATTTCATTAACACAAGGGACACGCGTGTACGCTAAGACTAGTATTATATTAAAAGCATGAAGGCCCTTACAAAATACCGTTCGCCTTTTTCATCCTTTTAAATATAGAATTCACACTAGACAAAATTGTCGTTTGGGTATAATTTCTAATATTTAGGAATTGTCATTTATGTAGAAATCCCTAATTTAGCAATTTAATTTTTTCTTTATATAAATTTCATTTATTTAAATCCTTTCTTATTTCAACTAGCCATGTATCACATCATAATAATTACTATAACTTTAACTTAAACTATAACTTTAACCTCAGGTATTATGACTTATACATGTGGTCGGAATTGAATTTCGAAAAGTTCGGAGTTGATTTGGAAAAAATATTCTAATTTTGGAAGCTCTAAGTTCTAAGTTGAAAGAATTGACTAAGGTTTGACTTTTGAGTAGACGACCTCGGAATCGGGATTTGAAGGTTCCAATAGGTTCGTATAATGATTTCGGATTTGAAATATCAAAAATGTTGACCACAATTTTCTTAAAAGATACTCCCTCTGTTTCAATTTAGATGAGTTAGTTGACTCGGTACAGAGTTTAAGAAAAAAAAGATTTTTAAAACTTGGACTCTTAAAAGTTTAAGGGGTAAATGTGATGACCCAAAATGTCATCTTTAAATTTAATAAGTAATTCTGTGTTCTAAGACCTCAAAAAATACCATTTATCATTCCTCGACTTGCGTGCGCAGTCCGTACATTTTTTCGGAAAGTGTTTATGTGAAAAATGGATTAAAATGGGAAATAGAGCTTTAAAACTCAACTAAGTTGACTTTGGTCAATATTTTGGCGAGACCTATACCGGGCTCCGAAACCCGAATTTGGCGAGAATCGAAGTTGATTTGACATGATTCGGACGTCCGGTTGTAAAAATATAAGTTTTAAAGTTTTCTTGAAAACTTCCTTTGATTTGGTGTCCGATTCGTAATTCTAGGTGTTATTTTAGCGATTCGATCACGCGAGCAAGTTTGTATAATATTTTAGAACTTGTGTGCATGTTTGGTTTGGAGCCCCGAGGGCTCGGGTGAGTTTCGGATAGGCTACGGGATGATTTCAGACTTAGGAAATCTGGTTTTCTGCAGACTTCAGGCTTCTGGTGTGTTCTTCTTCGCGTTCGCAAAGGTACTCTCGCGAACGCGAAGAGCAAATTGGGCTGGCACGTTTTGTGCTTCGTGTTCGCGACATAGTGACCGCGTTCGCGAAGGCTTGAGATTCAAAGCTTCGCCTTCGCGATAGAAGCCTCGCGTTCGCGAAGGGAAAGAGACTGTCCAGGAAAATTAGCCTTCGCGTTCGCGAAGGGCATCTCGCGTTTGCGAAGGCCAAGCAAGGCAAGCTTCGCGTTCGCGAAGAGTAAAATTTGACAGCACATAATTGTGCTTCGCGAACCCGAGGCACTGATCGCGTTTGCGAAGGGTAAAAATCTCAGAAACAGAACTTAAGTTCTGGAAATGGGGTTTCGACCCATTTTCAATTCTTTCCCATTTTTGAGCTCGGGGTAAGGCGATTTTTGGGTGATTTTAACTGAAAAATATTGGGGTAAGTGTTCCTTATTCTATATTGATTATATTTCATGATTTCATACTCATTTATATCATGAATCCGTGAATTTATGGAAGAAAAATTAGATTTTTATAAAATCTTCCAAAAATAAAAGTTTAAGATTTGAAGGTCCATTTGATATCGGAATTGGACAAATTTGGTATGGTTGAACTCGTATCGGAACGGGTGTTCGGATTTTGTGAGTTTTTTCGAGATTTGAGACATGGGTCTCACTGCCAAATATTTTAATGAATTTTGGATTTTTATCCGAAAAATTTGTAAATTCATATGGAATTAATTCCTATGTTTAGTATTGAATATATTGAATTGTTTGTGAATAGATTTGAAGCTTTCGGAGGTAAATTTAAAAGGAAAAGCTGTGGTTGAATAATTGATTGGAAATTGCAAAGCGAGGTAAGTATCGGGGTTAACCTTGACTTGAGGAAATAGAACCCTTAAATTATTTGTTATGTGAATTGCTTGTGAACGACGTATATGCGATGTGACGAGTGTCTATACGTCGTCAAATTAAATGTTTGCCTGCTTACTTGAAAAATCACAAATTATTTTTAATCATAAATTAATTATTATAATAATTGTTTCTCTCTTATTCTTTGCAAATATAAATTCTTGAATTCCTACATTAATCGTTACATGCTATTTGAATTATGTGCCTTAATTGTTATTTGACATTTAGCATAATAAATATTAAACTGCCTATTTGCTTCCTGATTTCCATAATAATTTGCTATTTGTCATTGTTTGCTCCATAATTAAACCATAATTATTGTATGCTTGTTGTCTTGAAATTTTATATTAATTGTTACATTTATTGGGAAAATTTCTTCTATAAGAATTGGTAAATGAAAATGTTGGAGGAGCGGGTTGCACGCCGCAACATGATTAATTATAATGAATATATTGGAGGATCGGGTTGCACGCCGCAACAGACTTATTAAAAGTCTATATTGGAGAATAGGGTTGCACGCCGTAACAGACTTATTAAAAGTCAATATTGGAGGATCGGGTTGCACGCCGCAATAGACTTGATTAAAATGAATATGTTGGAGGAGCGGGTTGCATGCCGCAACAGAACTGAATGTGAATATATTGTGAGAGCGGGTTGCACGCTGCAACAGAATTGAATGTGAATATATTGTGAGAGCGGGTTGCACGCTGCAACAGAATTAATGGAAATGATAATTGGTTATGACTGCTGAGTTGCCTTCAATTATTATAAATGAATTACCTGATTTATTTCTATTATTGTTGTTGTTACTAATATTGCGTACAGGTTAATATAAGTGAACTGCCTTAGCCTCGTCACTACTTCGCCGAGGTTAGGCTCAACACTTACCAGTACATGGGGTCGGTTGTACTGATACTACACTCTGCACTTCTTGTGCAGATTTTGGAGTTGGTCCCAGCGGCGTACCATAGACTTACTCGGATTTCAGCTATCAGAGGAGACTCGAGGTATAACTGCATGGCGTTCGGAGTTCTGAAGTCCCCGTCTATTGTACTTTAGCTGTGTGTTTATTTTCAGACAGCTTTATTTTATTCAGACCTTTATTTGTATTTATTCTAGAAGCTCGTGCACTTGTGACACCAAATCTAGGATGGTATTTAGACACCGTTATTATTATGGATTATTTTAAAATTGCTTCCGCATTTGCTTCCTTGTTATTAATAAATTTAAAAATTATTTTAAAAATGGATAATGTTATTCTAACGTTGGCTTGCCTAGCAAGTGAAATGTTAAGCGTCATCACGATCCGGAGGTGGGAATTTCGGGTCGTGACAGTTGGTATTAGAGCCCTAGGTTACATAGGTCTCACGAGTCACGTGCAAGCTTAGTAGAGTCTGAAGGATCAGTACGGAGACGTCTGTACTTATCTCTTAGAGGCAATGAAGTTTAGGAACAATATCACTCATTTCTTATTCTGTCGTGCGATTTTATTCTATCATCTATGATTGGACCATTCTACTCTTATTCTCTCGCAGATGGTGAGAACACGTAATACCTCTACCGATGGATAGGGACCAGAACCCCCGGTGGCAACTATGGCCAGGGGTAGAGGTCGAGGCCGAGGTCGTGCTAGAGGCCGAGGCAGAGGCTGATGTAGAGCTTAGTCTAGAGCTCAAGCAGCTGCACCTGTTGAAGAACCTCAGACAGACCTTCAGGAGGAGGTCCCAATTCAGAATGTACCAGTTGGACCGGTTCAGGTCCCGGAAGGATTCATAGCCACTCCAGTGCTTCAGGACGCTCTAGTCCGATTAGTGAGTCTTATGGAGGGAGTGGCACAGAATGGTACATTTCTAGTGGCACCAGCCATCTCACAGGCTGGGGGAGGAGCACAAACTCCCACTACTCCCGCTCCGGAGCAAATGGCTCCCTAGAATCAGGCTCCAGCAGCCCCGCCAATTGGGGTAGTTCAGCCGGTTGTTGCGGCACAGACCGGTGTTAGGCCCGCCATGTCTTTTGAGGCCTTATTGAGACTGGATAAGTTCACTAAGCTCTTTCCAGTTCACTTAAGTGGTACACCTTCTGAGGACCCACAAGATTATCTTGAACGCTGCCATGAGGTGCTGCGAAACATGGGTATAGTTGAGACCAATGGAGTTGATTTTGTTGTATTCCAGATGACGGGTTCTGCCAAGAGGTGGTGGAGAGATTACACATTGACCCGACCAGTCATATCACCTGCACTTACCTGGGAGCAGTTCTCTCAGCTATTTCTAGAGAAGTTCCTCCCTATCACATTGAGAAAGGAATTCCGCAAGCAATTCGAGCGTCTACAGCAGGGCAGTATGACTGTTACTCAGTATGAGTCCTGTTTTGTGGATTTGGCCCGTCATGCTCTCCTTTTACTACCTACGGAGGGAGAGAGAGTGAGGAGGTTCATTGAGGGACTCACTCACCCTATTAGACTTTAGATGGCCAAGGAGACCGGAAGTGAGATTTCTTTTCAGGTGGCTGCTAATGTCGCAAGGAGGGTCGAAATGGTTCTTGCACAGGAAAGAGGGCAGAGGTCCGATAAAAGGCCTCGTCAGTTCGGTGGTTACAGTGGTGCCTCGTCTGGAGGCTGGGGTAATTTTGGTAGGGGTCATCCTCCCAGACCGTTTCATTCACACTTCATGTATCTCCCGGTGCTTCAGGGAGTCACGGTCCTATTATACCTTACTCTGGGCAGCTAGTATTCAGTGCACATTAAGCTCCTATCAGTGCACCACCACTCCAAAGTTACTACAGTGGTTATCCGGCCCATCTGGGTCAGCTTCAGCTTCAGCAGCCACGGCATCAGGATGGGTGTTATGAGTGTGGGAACATTGGTCACATCAGGAGGTATTGCCCTAGATTGGCGAGTAACAGATCTCGGCAAGATTCTCGTGCCATCATACCGGCACCGGTTGCTTCACCGCCTACTCAGCCAGCTAGAGGTGGAGGTCAGGCCATTAGAGGTGGAGGTCAAACCGTTAGAGGTGGAAGCCAGCCAGTTAGAGGCCATCCCAGAGACGCAGTTTATAGTGGTGGGGCCCAGTTCCGGTTTTATGCTTTTCCAGCTAGGCCTGAGGCCGAGTCATCTGTTGCTGTGATCACAGGTATTATTCCAGTTTGCCATAGAGATGCTTCAGTTCTATTTGATCCAGGATCTACTTATTCCTATGTGTCCTCCTATTTTGCTTCATATTTGGTTGTGCCTTGTGATTCTCTAAGTGCTTCTGTTTGTGTATCTACACCGGTGAGAGACTCTGTGGTAGTAGATCATGTCCATCGTTCGTGTGTGGTTACTATTGGTAATCTTGAAACTAGTGTGGATCTTCTACTCCTTGATATGGTAGATTTTGATGTCATCTTGGGTATGGATTGGTTGTTTCCTTATCATGCTATATTGGACTGTCATGCCAAGATAGTGACCCTAGCTATGTCGGGGTTACCTCAATTAGAGTGGAAAGGAACTCCTGGCCATTCTGCCAGCAGGGTTATTTCTTATATGAAAGCTCGGCGTATGGTAGAGAAAGGATGTCTAGCCTATTTGGCTTATATTCGTGATCCCAGTGCGGATGTCCCTTCAATGGACTCAGTACCAGTTGTTCATGAATTTTCAGAAGTATTTCATGTAGATCTGTCGGGGATGCCACCCGACAGAGATATTGACTTCTGTATTGATTTGGCTCCGGGCACTCAGCCCATTTTTATTCCACCATACTGTATGGCCCCGCCAGAGTTGAAAGAATTGAAAGAGCAGTTACAAGACTTGCTTGATCAGGGATTCATTAGACCCAGTGTCTCGCCCTGGGGTGCACCAGTATTATTTGTAAAGAAGAAAGATGGCTCGATGCGGATGTGTATAGACTATCGGCAGTTGAACAAGGCCACTATCAAAAACAAATATCCGCTGTCAAGAATTGATGACTTATTTGATCAGCTTCAGGGTGCCAAGGTATTTTTGAAAATTGATTTGAGATCTGGTTACCATCAGTTGACGATTAGGGCATCTAATGTCCCTAAGATAGCTTTTCGGACTCGAAACGGGGATTACGAGTTCCTAGTGATGTCATTTGGGTTGACAAATGCTCCAGCAGCATTTATGGATTTGATGAATCGGGTTCTCAAGCCTTATTTGGATTCTTTTGTGGTTATATTCATTGATGATATCTCGATTTACTCAAGCAGTCGAGAGGAGCATGAGCAGAATCTTCGAAGTGTGCTTCACACCTTGAAGAATAATCAGTTATATGCCAAATTTTCAAAATGTGAGTTTTGGTTAGACTCAGTTGCCTTTTTGGGACATGTTGTATCGGCAAAAGGCATAAAGGTGGAGGATCCTAAGAAGATTGAGGCTATTCAGAATTGGCCTAGACCTACTTCGGTTATAGAGATCCGGAGTTTCCTGGGTTTGGCAGGTTATTATAGCAAGTCCATTGAACAGATTGACCCAGAAAGGTGTTCCATTCAAATGGTCAGACGAGTGTGAGTTGAGCTTTCAGAAGCTCAAGGCCGCTTTGACTACAGCGCCAGTATTGGTATTACCCACAGTCTCAGGATCATATATGGTATATTGTGACGCATCTCACATTGGGCTTGGTGCAGTATTAATGCAAGATGGCAAGGTAATTGCATATGCGTCGCGGTAGTTGAAAGTTCACGAGAAGAATTATCATGTTCATGACTTAGAATTGGCAGCCATTGTTCATGCGTTGAAGATTTGGATGCACTACCTCTATGGTGTCTCGTATGAGGTATTTACTGATCATCGTAGCCTTCAGTATCTGTTCAAACAAAAAGATCTTAATTTGAGGCAGAGAAGATGGTTGGAGTTATTGAAAGTCTATGATATCACCATTTTGTATCACCTCGGAAAGGCCAATGTGGTGGCTGATGCTTTGAGTAGAAAGGCTGTGAGTATGGGCAGTCTTGCGTATATTCCGGTTGGTGAGAGGCCATTAGCTGCAGATGTTCAGACTTTAGCTAATCAGTTCGTGAGGTTAGATGTTTCAAAACCCAGTCGGGTTCTAGCTTGTACGGTCGCTCGGTCTTCTTTATATGAGTGCATCAGAGAGAGGCAGTATGATGATCCTTATTTACTTGTCCTTAAGGACACGGTGCGGCACGGTGATGCCAAACAGGTTGATGTGGGGCAAGATGGAGTTCTGCGAATGTAGGGCCGTATTTGTTTGCCTAATGTGGATGGGCTTTGTGAATTAATTCTTGAAGAAGCACACAGTTCCAGGTATTCTATTCATCCAGGTACCGCTAAAATGTATTAAGATTTGCGGCAATATTATTGGTGGAGGAGAATGAAAAATGATATAGTTGCACATGTAGCTCGGTGTCTGAATTGTCAGCAAGTTATGTACGAGCATCAAAGACCTGGTGGTTTGCTTCAGAAGTTAGAAATTCCTGAGTGGAAGTGAGAGCGTATCACTATGGATTTTGTTGTTGGGCTCCCACGGACTCAGAGAAAATTTGACGCAGTTTGGGTCATTGTGGACAGGTTGACCACGTCAGCACATTTCATTCCAGTGGCAGTTACCTATTCTTCAGAGAGGTTAGCTAAAATTTACATTCGTGAGATTGTCCGCCTTCACGGGGTGCCCGTGTCTATTATTTCAGATCGAGGTACGCAGTTTACCTCACATTTTTGGAGGGCTGTACAGCGTGAGTTAGGCACGCAGGTGGAGTTGAGTACAACATTTCATCCACAGACAGACGGACAGTCAGAACGCACTATTTAGATATTGGAAGATATGCTTCGCGCTTGTGTTATAAACTTTGGAGGTTCTTGGGATCATTTCTTACCACTTGCGGAGTTTGCTTATAATAATAGCTACCAGTCGAGCATTCAGATGGCTCCATATGAGGCATTATACGAAAGGCGATGCCGATCGCCAGTTGGTTGGTTTGAACAGGGAGAGGCTCGGTTGTTGGGTACCGATTTGGTACAGGATGCCTTGGATAAGGTCAAGATTATTCAGGATCGACTTCGCACAGCTCAATCTAGGCAAAAGAGTTATGCCGACCGTAAAGTTCGTGATATTGCATTCATGGTTGGAGAACGAATATTGCTCTGAATTACACCTATGAAAGGTGTAATGAGGTTCGGAAAGAAGGGCAAGTTGAGCCCTAGGTATATCGGACCCTTTGAAATTCTTGAAAGGGTGGGTGAAGTAGCCTATAGGCTTGCATTTGTCACGACCCCAAATTCCTTCTGTAGGATGTCGTGATGGCACCTAGTCTCTAAGACTAGGTAAGCCTATCAATGCGGAATAATAATAAATATCTGAAATAAATAAACTACAATTCAAACAATTTCAACTCCCAAAACCCGGTAGAAATAAATCACAAGCTTCTAAGAATTTATTCTCAATGTCTCTATATGTCAAGGTCTAAATAAAATATAAGGAAGCAACATAAAATGATAGAAGGGGACTCCGGAGTCTGCGGACGCTGGCAGATATACCTCGAAGTCTCCGTGCGCAGGTAACTCACTGACGTCTAGGCTGGTAAAATGTACCTGAATCTACACAAAAAGATATGCAGAATCGTAGTATGAGTACACAACAGCGGTACCCAGTAAGTGCCAAGCCTAACCTCGGTAGAGTAGTGACGAGGTCAGGTGAGGCCCTACTGGAATATAATAATGACATGGTAAAATGTTTATCAATATAGTAAAATAAAATGACATTGAAAATGAATCAAATAGTATGTCACATTTAATGACACCAAATAATTACAAATAATATCTCGTGGAATCAAAACAGAATTTTCTTCAACTTTATGAAAATCACAACAATTAATCGAAAGCAACTATGGCCATAAATCAATATCAATAAGGGCACTACCGAGGTACCGCCTCGTAGTCCCAAATTATAAATAATTTCACAATATCTCATTTTCTTATATCACCACGGGAGCCTTCACAATTTATTTAAAGAAAATATTTTTTTTCCCGAAATAGCATCCCGCGTTTTAGCCACCCTTACCACACCGCATGACTTCTAGACCCCTACTAGCCACGTGTATCAAGCCACCCTTATCTCACCGCATGCGCTTCAATACCAAGACCTTATACCAACGCATGCGTATCAATATCACAATATATCACAATTTGCATCTCAAGTGCCCAATATTTTAATTTTCCACAAAAAAAATCAACAACAATATTTTTCAATAATAAAGAGCTCACGGCTCATGCCAGAATAATCCAAAAAAAATCTTACGAAAATATTCAAGAATAAATAATTCAGGAAAATAATATTTCAAATTTTTAATACGTTGCTTCAATATCAAATTTAAAAATGTCAAATACTTCATATTAATAATATTTAATTTAAAGAAAATCAACCTTCAAATAATGCACAGTATAAAAGAAACCAAGTTTCAATTAAACAGGTAAAACAATTAGCAGGAAAATGTCAAACAAATTTAAAATATATATATAAACAGGTAAAAAACAATTAGCAGAAAAAGGTCAAACAAATTTAAAATATATATCTCAGATCAATGATGAAGAATATAACAAGATAAAATAATTTAATAAATGCGCAACAATGATCTACACAATTTAAAAATATAATCTTTCACATTTAGCCCGTGTACACACTCGTCACCTCGTGTACACGACTTTCAACACATTTCAATAATCACATTAATATCAATTCTAGGGAAAATTTCCCCCACACAAGGTTAGACAAGTCACTTACCTCGACTTGCTCCAATTTAATCAAGTATTATGTTTTTTCCTCGATTTTCCGACTCCGATCGACTCATATCTAGTCATAATCAATTCGATACAGTCAACAAAAATTATAGTAATCAATTTCATAAGAAAATATTATATTTTTCAATAAAATCCGAAATTAGCTCAAAATTTTTCCGTAGGGCCCACATCTCGGAATCCGGCGAAAGTTACGAAATATGAACGCCCATTCAACCACAAGTCTAACCATACCAAAATGACTAAATTCCAATAACGATTCGACCCTCAAATCCACAAATCTATCCAAGAGGGTTTTCGAATTTTTTCCAACTTAAATCACCAATTAAATGTTAAAAACAGTGATGGATTCGGGTAATCTAACCAAGATTGAGATAAGAACACTTACCCCAATGTTTTTCCTTGAAGATATATCAAAAATTGCCTATGCTCAAGCTCCAAGTTGTTAAAAATGGCAAATGGGACGAAGCCCCCCTATTTTTATAACTTACGGATCTGACCAGGCTGACCTCGATCGTGGGGTCCGATCCTGGACCTCGATCATGGGATCATGGGGAGTCCGATTAAGGGGAGTCCGATCTTGGTCCTCGATCATGGACCTTGGTCATGGCCTTCGATCATAGCTTCGATCATGGCCCTCGACCCTGGGGCTCGATCACAGCCATCAATCCTCGCTATCGATCATGACTTCGATCTTTATGGCCTTCGATCACTGGCCTTGGTCATAGCTCTCGATCCCGGGCCTTCGATCATGGCTCTCGAGCCTGCCATCGATCATGGATCTCGAGCCTGCCATCGATCATGGATCTCGAGCCTGCCTTCGATCCTCAGGAAGTTTGATTTTTTGACAGCATTTCCAACAGAAAATTGCAGCAGCTTTTATAGCAGCTGTTTAAGTCCCGTTTGATCCGTTAACCATCCGAAACTCACCCGAGGCCCTCGGGACCTCAACCCAATACACCAACAAGTCCTAAAACATCATACGAACTTATTTGAAACCTCAAATCACATCAAACAACGCTAAAATCACGAATCACACATAGATTCAAGTCTAATGAACTT
Source organism: Nicotiana tabacum (assembly GCF_000715075.1). Taxonomy (NCBI): domain Eukaryota; kingdom Viridiplantae; phylum Streptophyta; class Magnoliopsida; order Solanales; family Solanaceae; genus Nicotiana; species Nicotiana tabacum. Next base: position 37,055,717 of record NC_134091.1, read on the forward strand.
TGAAACTTTCAATTTCTACAAACAACACCGGAACTTATCAAATCCAGTCCAAATGACCTCAAATTTTGCACGCAAGTCATAAATGACATAACGGAGCTATGAAAATTTTCAGAATCAGATTTTGACCCCGATATCAAAAAGTCAACCCCTCGGTCAAACTTTCCAAAAATTTAACTTTCGGCATTTCAAGCCTAATTCTACTATGGACTTCCATATAAAATTCCGATCACGCTGCTAAGTCCAAAATTACCATAAGAAGCTGTTGGAATCATCAAAATTCTATTCCGGGGTCATTTGCACATAATTCGACATCCAGTCACTATTTGAACTTAAACTTTAAATTTTTCATCAAAATTCCATATCTCGGGCTAGGGACCTCGGAATTTGATTCTGGGCATACGCCCAAGTCTCAATTCACGATACGGACCTACCTGAACTGTCAAAACACTGATCCAAGTCCGTTTGCTCAAAATGTTAACCAAAGTCAAATCAGTTGTGTTTTAAACATCTAATTCACATTTTAATCCATTTTTTCACCTGAAAACTTTTCGGAAAATTTTTACGGACTGCACACGCAAGTGGAGTAATGGTAAATAGTGCTTAGATCACATAATTAATCATTAAATTTAAAGATGACATTTTTGGTCATCGCATTCTCCACCTCTAAAACAAACGTTCGTCCTCGAACGGAGTTAGAAAAAGTACCTGAACTGGTGAATAAGTGTGGATAACAGCTGCGTATATCATGCTCGGCCTCCCAAGTTGCCTCCTCGACCGGATGACCCCTCCACTGAACCTTTACGGAAGCAATGTTCTTTGACCTCAGCTTTCGAACCTGCCTATCTAAAATAGCCACTGGTTTCTCAACATAAGATAGATCCTTGTCCAACTGAACCGAACTGAAGCCTAACACATGAGACGGATCGCCGTGATATTTCCGAAGCATAGAAACATGGAATACCGGATGAACCGTAGAAAGACTAGGTGGTAGTGCAAGTCTGTAAGCCACCTCTCTAACTCTCTCAAGAATCTCAAAAGGCCCAATATACCTAGGGCTCAACTTTCCCTTCTTCCCGAACCTCATCACACACTTCATAGGCAAAACCCAGAGCAATACCCTCTCACCAACCATGAATGCAACATCGCGAACCTTCCGACACGCATAACTCTTCTATCTAGATTGGGCTGTACGAAGTCGATCCTGAATCATCTTAACCTTTTCCAGGGCATCCTGAACCAAGTCTGTACCCAATAGTCTAGCCTCGCCCAGTTTGAACCAGCCCACTGGAGACCGGCATCGCCTACCATACAAGGCCTCATACGGAGCCATCTGAATGCTTGACTGGTAACTGTTGTTGTAAGCAAACTCCTCAAGTGGTAAGAACTGATACCAAGTACCCCCAAAATCTATCACACACGCACGTAGAATATCCTCCAGTATCTGAATAGTGCGTTCGGACTGCCCGTCCGTCTGAGGGTGAAATGATGTACTCAACTCTACCCGAGTACCCAACTCACGTTGTACTGCCCTCCAAAATCGTGAGGTAAACTGCGTACCCCGATCAGAGATGATAGATACCGGTACACCGTGAAGTCTGATAATCTCGCAAATATATACCTGAGCCAGCTGTTCTGAAGAGTAAGTAGTAATCACAGGAATGAAATGAGCTGATTTGGTTAGCCTATCCACAATCACCCAAACTGCATCAAACTTCCGCTGAGTCCGTGGGAGCCCAACAATGAAATCCATAGTGATTCGCTCCCATTTTCATTCTGGAATCTCTAACTTCTGAAGTAATCCACCCGGTCGCTGATGCTCATATTTCACCTATTGACAATTTAGATACCGAGATACATACCCCATTATGTCTTTCTTCATCCGCCTCCACTAATAGTGTTGTCTCAAGCTCTGATATATCTTTGCAGCACCCGGATGAATGGAGTACCGCGAACTGTGAGCCTCCAGGAGAATCAACTCACGCAAGCCATGCACATTAGGTACACATAGCCTGCCCCGTATCCGTAATACATCGTCATCTCCAATAGTGACTTCCTTGGCATCACCGTGCTGAACTGCATCCTTAAGGACAAGCAGATGGGGATCATCATACTGGCGTTCCCTGATACGATCATAAAGAGAAGACTGAGAAACCACGCAAGCCAAAACTCGACTCGGCTCGGAAACATCCAATCTAACAAACTGGTTGGCCAAGGCCTGAACATCCAAGGCCAAAGGCCTCTCTGCTACCGGTAAATATGCTAAGCTGCCCAAACTCTCCGCCTTACGACTCAAGGCATCGGCCACCACATTGGCCTTCCCAGGATGATAGAGAATGGTGATATCATAATCCTTAAGCAACTCCAACCACCTCCGCTGCCGCAAGTTAAGATCCTTCTATTTAAACAGATGCTGTAGACTCCGATGATCGGTGTAGATCTCATAATGGACACCGTACAAATAATGCCGCCAAATTTTTAAGGCATGAACAATAGCTGCTAATTCCAGGTCATGTACAGCATAATTCTTCTCATGCACCTTTAATTGTCTGGACGCATAGGCAATCACCCTACCGTCTTGCATAGACACTGCGCCGAGACCAATACACGACGCGTCACAATACACAGTATAAGATCTTGTACCTGTAGGTAATACCAATACTGGGGCTATAGTCAAAGCTGTTTTGAGCTTTTGGAAGCTCTCCTCACATTCCTCGGTCCACCTGAACGGAGTACCCTTCTGGGTCAATTTAGTCATAGATGCAGCAATAGAAGAGAAACCCTTTACAAATCGGCGGTAATACCCAGCCAAACCAAGGAAACTCCTGATTTCCGTAACTGAGGACGGTCTGGACCAACTCGGCACTACTTCAATCTTCTTTGGATCTACCTTGATCCCCTCACACAAAACTATATGACCCAAAAATCCCACTGAATCAAGCCAGAATTCACACTTTGAAAATTTTGCATATAACTTCCTTTCTCTCAAAATCTGAAGCACAGTCCTCAGGTGTGGTTCATGATCTTCCCGACTCTGGGAATACACCAGAATGTCATCAATAAACACAATGATGAATGAATCAAGATAGGGTTGAAATACATTATTCATTAAGTGTATAAATATTGTTATGGCGTTGGTCAGCCCAAAAGACATCACAAGGAACTCGTAATGACCGTACCGAGTCCTGAAAGCAGTCTTCGGAATATCTGGCTCCCGAATCTTCAACTGATGATAGCCTGAACATAAGTCAATTTTAGAGAATACCCTGGCACCCTGAAGTTGATCAAATAAGTCATCAATACATGGCAATGGATAAATGTTCTTCACTGTAACCTTGTTCAACTGGCAATAATCAATACACATCCATATAGAACCATCCTTCTTCTTTACAAATAAGACATGAGCACCCCACAGTGATACACTAGGCCGAATGAAACCCTTATTAAGCAATTCCTGTAACTGTTCTTTTAATTCTTTCAACTCTGTTGGAGCCATACGGTATGGTGGAATAGAAATGGGCTGAGTACCCGGTAATAAATCAATACCAAAAACAATATCCCTGTCGGGTGGAATACCTGGAAGATCTGCTGGAAATACATCAGGAAAATCCCTTACTACAGGAACTGACTCTACAGTAGGAGTATCAATACTAACATCTCTCACATAGGCCAGATACGCATCACACCCCTTCTCAACCATTCGTTGAGCTTTAAGAAATGAAACAACCTTGCTAGGAACATGATCTGAGGTACCTCTCCACTCTAGCTGCGGAAGACCCGGCATAGCCAATGTCACCGTCTTGGCGTAACAATCAAGAATAGCATGATAGGGAGACAACCAGTCCATGCCCAAAATAATATCGAAATCCACCATACTGAGCAATAATAAATCAGCTCTGGTCTCAAAACCATTGATAACAATTAAACACGACCGATACACATGGTCCACAATAATGGATTCACCCACGGGTGTAGATACATAAACAGAAGAACTCAAGTAATCATGTGATACGCCCAAATACGGGGCAAAATAAGATGACACATAAGAATAAGTGGAGCCTGGATCAAATAAAACTATTGCATCTCTATGACAGACCGGAATAATACCTGTGATAACATAATTGGATGCAACGACATCTATCCTAGGAGGAAGGGCATAATATCTGGCCTGGCCTCTCCCTCTAGGGCGACCTCTACCTGTTCGACCTCCACCTCTAGCTGGCTGTGCAGGTGGAGTGGCAACTGGTGCAGTAATCATGGCCTGAGAAGTTTGAGGACCCTGTGGAATAGGTGGGGCCTGAGAAATTTGTGGAGGAGCACCCCTCCTAAATCTGGGGTAATCTCTCATAATATGACGAGTGTCACCATACTCAAAACAAGCCCTCGGAGGACGTGGCTATTGGGACTGGCTCGAGCCTGATCGACTAGACTGTCCGCTGAAAGCAACCCGTACAGGAGGTACAGAAGACACTGGTGGTGCATAATATGGAACTTGAGGTCTGGGAGTAGTCGGAATACCACTGGAAGGTGGAAGTGCTGAATGAATAGGATGGCTCACATAACCTCTACCATGACGGGCTGCAACTGGGGCACGAGAATTATTATATGTTCCAGAACCTCGGGGTCTCTTAGCTTCCCTCTCTTCCCTCTCCCGAGTCTGCATACCTTCCAATCTTCTAGAAATTGACACCACATGTTGGTATGTGATGTCCATATCTAGCTCTCAGGCCATATTGCATCTGATACTAGGGTGAAGACCCTTAATAAATCTGCGAACCCGCTCTCGAACAGTAGCAACTAAGGCTGGTGCATGCCTAGCCAAATCACTGAATCGGACCGCATACTCTAACACAGTCATAGAACCCTGGCGCAACTGCTCAAACTCTGTACGCCATGCATCCCTAAGACTCTGAGGAACATACTCCCTTAAGAACATATCCGAAAATTGAGTCCAAGTGAGTGATGATGCCTCAGCGGGACTATCCAACTCATATGCCTGCTACCACTGGTAGGCTGCTCCTCTAAATTGGAATGCAGTGAAAGAAACCCCGTCGGAATCCACAATACCCATAGTATGAAGGATACGGTGACATTTCTCCAGAAAACCCTGAGCATTCTCTGAAGCTAAATCGCTGAAAGTGGGAGGGTGGTACTTATTATACCTATCGAGCCTGAGCTGCTCCCCCTCTGAAATGGCTGTCCTAATATCAGGCCGAACTAGGACAACTGGTTGCACTGGTATAACCTATGGGGCATGGTCAACTTGGGCACGTGGCTCTAGAGTACGGGCGGCGGGAGTCTGCGCTCCTCCCCCAGCCTGAGATGTAGCAGGAGCAAGTGGAATTAACCCTGCCTGAGCTAGAGTTCCAAACATGCTCAAAAACTGGGCAAGAGTCTCCTCAAGTGCAGCAGTAGTAACAGGCGTCTCAGGTGCCTGCTCTCCAACTGGAACTACTGGTGGATCTGGTGCATCAGCTCGTGCAGGTACTCTGGCTGCACTATGTGGTCTTCCTCGGCCTCTGGCTCGGCCTCTGCCCCGACCCCGGCCTCTTGCGGCTCCAACAGGGGGGCGCGGGTGTTTGATCATCAAATCTAGTCGTGCGTGTCCTCACCATCTGTGAGAGAATAGAAAGACAATTGTTTAAAATTTTGAAGTCAACAAATACGCACGATAAGGAATCAAAGAAGTGAATATTTCCTAACAGTTCCATAGCCTCTCGAAGATAAGAACAGACATCTCTGTACCGATCCGCAAGACTCTGCTAAACCTGCTTGTGACTCATAACACCTATGAACCTAATGCTCTGATACCAACTTGTCACGACCCCAAATTCCCTCCGTAGGATATTGTGATGGCACCTAGTCTCTAAGACTAGGTAAGCCTATCAATGCGGAATAATAATAAATATCTGAAATAAATAAACTACAATTCAAACAATTTCAACTCCCAAAACCCGGTAGAAATAAATCACAAGCTTCTAAGAATTTATTCTCAATGTCTCTATATGTCAAGGTCGAAAATTGATTTGAGATCTGGTTACCATCAGTTGAAGATTAGGGCATCTGAAGTCCCTAAGACAGCTTTTCGGACTCGGTATGGGCATTACGAGTACCTAGTGATGTCATTTGGGTTGACAAATGCTCCAGCAGCATTTATGGATTTGATGAATCGGGTGTTCAAGACTTATTTGGATTCTTTTGTGGTTATATTCATTGATGATATCTTGATTTACTCCAGCAGTCGAGAGGAGCATGAGCAGCATCTTCGAAGTGTGCTTCACACCTTGAAGAATAATCGGTTATATGCCAAATTTTCAAAATGTGAGTTTTGGTTAGACTCAGTTGCCTTTTTGGGACATGTTGTATCGGCAGAAGGCATAAAGGTGGAGGATCCTAAGAAGATTGAGGCTGTTCAGAATTGGCCTAGACCTACTTCGGTTATAGAGATCCGGAGTTTCCTGGGTTTGGCAGGTTATTATAGCAAGCCCATTGACCAGATTGACCCAGAAAGGTGTTCCATTCAGATGGTCAGACGAGTGTGAGTTGAGCTTTCAGAAGCTCAAGACCGCTTTGACTGCGACGCCAGTATTGGTATTACCCACAGGCTCAGGATCGTATACAGTATATTGTGACGCATTTCACATTGGGCTTGGTGCAGTATTAATGCAAGATGGCAAGGTAATTGCATATACGTCGTGGTAGTTGAAAGTTCACGAGAAGAATTATCCTGTTCATGACTTAGAATTGGCAGCCATTGTTCATGCGCTGAAGATTTGAATGCACTACCTCTACGGTGTCTCGTATGAGGTATTTACTGATCATCGTAGCCTTCAGTATCTGTTCAAACAAAAAGATCTTAATTTGAGGCAGAGAAGATGGTTGGGGTTATTGAAAGTCTATGATATCACCATTTTGTATCACCCCGGAAAGGCCAATGTGGTGGCCGATGCTTTGAGTAGAAAGGCTGTGAGTGTGGGCAGTCTTGCGTACATTCCAGTTGGTGAGAGGCCATTAGCTGCAGATGTTCAGACATTAGCTAATCAGTTCGTGAGGTTAGATATTTCAGAACCCAGTCGGGTTCTAGCTTGTACAGTCGCTCGGTCTTCTTTATATGAGTGCATCAGAGAGAGGCAGTATGATGATCCTCATTTACTTGTCCTTAAGGACACGGTGCGGCACGCTGATGCCAAACAAGTTGATGTGGGGGAAGATGGAGTTCTGCGAATGAAGGGCCATATTTGTTTGCCTAATGTGGATGGGCTTCGTGAATTAATTCTTGAAGAAGCACACAGTTCCAGGTATTCTATTCATCCAAGTACCGCTAAAATGTATTAAGATTTGAGGCAATATTATTGGTGGAGGAGAATGAAAAAGGATATAGTTGCACATGTAGCTCGGTGTCTGAATTGTCAGCAAGTTAAGTACGAGTATCAAAGACCTGGTGGTTTGCTTCAGAAGTTAGAAATTCCTGAGTGGAAGTGGGAGCGTATCACTATGGATTTTTTTGTGGGGATCCCACGGACACAGAGAAAATTTGACACAGTTTGGGTCATTGTGGACAGGTTGACCAAGTCAGCCCATTTCATTTCAGTGGCAGTTACCTATTCTTCAGAGAGGTTAGCTGAAATTTACATTCGTGAGATTGTCCGCCTTTAAGGTGTGCCCATGTCTATTATTTCAGATCTAGGTACGTAGTTTACCTCACATTTCTGGAGGGCTGTACAGCGTGAGTTAGGCACGCGGGTGGAGTTGAGTACAACATTTCATCCACAGACAGACGGACAATCAGAGCGCACTATTCAGATATTGGAAGATATGCTTCGCTCTTGTGTTATAAACTTTGGAGGTTCTTGGGATAATTTCTTACCACTTGTGGAGTTTGCTTATAATAATAGCTACCAGTCGAGCATTCAGATGGCTCCATATGAGGCATTATATGGAAGGTGATGCCGATCACCAGTTGGTTGGTTTGAACCGGGAGAGGCTCGGTTGTTGGGTACCGATTTGGTACAGGATGCCTTGGATAAGGTCACGATTATTCAGGATCGACTTTGCACATCTCAGTCTAGGAAAAAGGGTTATGCCGACCGTAAAGTTCGTGATATTGCATTCATGATTGGAGAACGAATATTGCTCCGGATTTCACCTATGAAAGGTGTAATGAGGTTCGGAAAAAAGGGCAAGTTGAGCCCTAGGTATATCGGACCCTTTGAAATTCTTGAAAGGGTGGTTGAAGTAGCCTATAGGCTTGCATTTGTCACGACCCCAAATTCCCTCTGTAGGATATCGTGATGGCACCTAGTCTCTAAGACTAGGTAAGCCTATCAATGCGGAATAATAATAAATATCTGAAATAAATAAACTACAATTAAAACAATTTCAACTCCCAAAACCGGGTAGAAATAAATCACAAGCTTCTAAGAATTTATTCTCAATGTCTCTATATGTCAAGGTCTAAATAAAATATAAGTAAGCAACATAAAATGATAGAAGGGGACTCCGGAGTCTGCGGACGCTGGCAGATATACCTCGAAGTCTCCGTGCGCAGGTAATTCACTGACGTCTAGGCTGGTAAAATGTACCTGGATCTGCACAAAAAGATGTGCAGAAGCGTAGTATGAGTACACCATAGCGGTACCCAGTAAGTGCCAAGCCTAACCTCGGTAGAGTAGTGACGAGGTCAGGTGAGGCCCTACTGGAATATAATAATGGCATGGTAAAATATTTATTAATATAGTAAAATAAAATGACATTGGAAATGAATCAAATAGTATGTCACATTTAATGACACCAAATAATTGCAAATAATATCTCGTGGAATCAAAACAGAATTTCCTTCAAGTTTATGAAAATCACAACAATTAATCGAAAGCAACTATGGCCATAAATCAATATCAACAAGGGCACTACCGAGGTACCGCCTCGTAGTCCCAAATTATAAATAATTTCACAATATCTCATTTCCTTATATCACCGCGGGAGCCTTCACAATTTATTTAAAGAAAATATTTTTTTTCCGAAATAGCATCCCGCGTTTTAGCCACCCTTATCACACCGCATGACTTCTAGTAGTCACCCCTACTAGCCACGCGTATCAAGCCACCCTTATCTCACCGCATGCGTTTCAACACCCAGACTTTATACCACCGCATGCGTATCAATATCACAATATATCACAATTTGCACCTCAAGTGCCCAATATTTCAATTTTTCACAAAAAAAAAAATCAACAACAATATTTTTCAATAATAAAGAGCTCACGGCTCATGCCACAATAATTCAAAAAAAAAAAAAAACTTACGAAAATATTCAAGAATAAATAATTCAGGAAAATAATATTTTAAATTTTTAATACGTTGCTTCAATATCAAATTTAAAAATGTCAAATACTTCATATTAATAATATTTAATTTTAAGAAAATCAACCTTCAAATAATGCACAGTATAAAAGAAACTAAGTTTCAATTAAACAGGTAAAACAATTAGCAGGAAAAGGCCAGGAAAAGGCAAACAAATTTAAAATATATATATATATATATCACAGATCAATGATGAAGAATATAACAAGATAAAATAATTTAATAAATGCGCAACAATGATCTACACAATTTAAAAATATAATCTTTCACATTTAGCCCGTGTACACACTTGTCACCTCGTGTACACGACTTTCAACACATTTCAATAATCACATTAATATCAATTCTAGGGAAAATTTCCCCCACACAAGGTTAGACAAGTCACTTACCTCGACTTGCTCCAATTTAATCGAGTATTATGCTTTTTCCTCAATTTTCCGACTCCGATCGACTCGTATCTAGTCATAATCAATTCGATACAATCAAAAAAAATTATAGTAATCAATTTCATAAGAAAATATTATATTTTTTCAATAAAATCCGAAATTAGCTCAAAATTTGCCCGTGGGGCCCACATCTCAGAATCCGACGAAAGTTACGAAATATGAACGCTCATTCAACCACAAGTCTAACCATACCAAAATGACTAAATTCCAATAACGATTCGACCCTCAAATCCACAAATCTATCACATAGGGTTTTCGAATTTTTTCCAACTTAAATGACCAATTAAATGTTAAAAACCGTGATGGATTCCGGTAATCTAACCAAGATTGAGTTAAGAATACTTACCCCAATGTTTTTCCTTGAAGATATATCAAAAATCGCCTCTGCTCAAGCTCCAAGTTGTTAAAAATGGCGAATGGGACGAAGCCCCCCTGTTTTTATAACTTACGGATCTGACTAGGCTGACCTCGATCGTGGGGTCCGATCCTGGACCTCGATCATGGGAGTCCGATCATGGGAAGTCCGATCATGGTCCTCGATCATGGACCTCGGTCATGGCCTTCGATCATAGCTTCGACCATGGCCCTCGACCCTGGGGCTCGATCACAGCCATCAATCCTGGCTATCGATCATGGCTTCGATCTTTATGTCCTTCGATCACTGGCCTTGGTCATAGCTCTCGGTCCTTGGCCTTCGATCATGGCTCTCGAGCCTGCCATCGATCATGGATCTCGAGCCTGCCTTCGATCCTTAGGAAGTTCGATTTTTTGACAGCATTTCCAACAGAAAATTGCAGCAGCTTTTGCAGCAGCTGTTTAAGTCCCGTTTGATCCGTTAACCATCCGAAACTCACTTGAGGCCCTCGGGACCTCAACCCAATACACCAACAAGTCCTAAAACATCATACGAACTTATTTTAAACCTCAAATCACATCAAACAACCCTAAAATCACGAATCACACATAGATTCAAGTCTAATGAACTTTAAAACTTTCAATTTGTACAAACAACACCGGAACTTATCAAATCCAATCCAAATGACCTCAAATTTTGCACGCAAGTCATAAATGATATAACCATCCGCAGATAAGCATGTCTGGTCTATGCTTTCTCTAATGAATTGTCTGGTCCCATTCCTGTTGAAATTGGAAAGATGAAGTCACTTCAGAGTTTAAGCTTCCACAAAAACAATCTTTCTGGTCCAATTCCCCAAACAATAGGTGACTTAACTGAGCTCCAACTCTTGCACCTTTACAATAACCAACTCTCTGGTTCCATTCCTAGTAAGTTGGGGAATTTGAAAAACCTCACTGATCTGCAATTATCTGGTAATGAACTTACTGGGTCAATTCCAGCTTCCTTGGGCAATTTGAGAAACTTGCAAACTCTGTTTCTCCGGGACAATAAACTTTCGGGTTCCATTCCACCAGAACTTGCCTATTTGGATAACTTGGTTGTGCTGGAAATGGATGAAAACCAATTTTCAGGCCATTTGCCTGAGAATCTTTGCCAAGGTGGAAAACTTGAGAACTTCACGGTGAATAGTAACAAGCTGTCGGGGCCAATTCCACGAAGCTTGAGCAAGTGCTCGAGTTTCAAAAGGGTTCGCTTTGATAACAACAGTTTCACTGGGAATTTAACTGAATCTTTTGGTATCTATCCAGAGCTTCAGTTCATTAATTTGAGCGACAATGATTTTCATGGTGAACTCAGCAGCAACTGGGAAAAATGCAAGCATTTGACTGATCTGCGGATAGCCAGAAATAACATTAGTGGCAGCATACCGCCAGAGATTGGAAACCTCAGAGGGCTACTAGGACTTGATCTTTCATCAAATCATTTGGTTGGGCAGATTCCCTAGGAATTTGGAAAATTGACCTCTCTAGTTAATATTTTTGTGCAAAACAATAAACTTTCTGGCAGTATACCTGGGTAATTTGGGTCACTAACAAAGTTAGAAACCCTTGATTTTTCAGGCAATGGATTTAATGGGTCAATCCCGATGTTTATAGGAGATTACATGAAGCTGATTCACTTGAACCTGAGCAGCAACAGATTTGGCCAGAAAATTCCGACGGAGATAGGAAGGATAACTCATCTTACTGTGCTTGATTTGAGCCATAATCTTCTTGTTGGAGAAATACCCCCTCAATTGGCCCATTTGCAGGACTTGGAAATCATCAATCTTTCCCACAATGACCTCTCTGGCTGCATTCCTAAAGAATTTATAAGTTTGAGTGGTTTGCAGGATGTCATATTGTCATACAATGAGTTGGAAGGTCCAATACCAAATAATAAAGCTTTTATGAATGCCTCATTAGAAGGTAATAAAGGTCTTTGTGGTAATGTAACAGGATTACAGCCTTGCGAAAGTCCATTTTGTAATTATGGCCAATATTTTGGCAAATAAAGTCAATCTCACATAAGTATAAGCATTTTTGCAAAGTGTAGACTTTGTTGGTAATATATTCTTTGGGACCCAAAAATATTGCATTGTGTGGCGGATATTATTTGCACAAGTTGTATCTCTTCTTTTATACCTAAGAGACCAAGACTTTTTTGCCTATAAAAAGGAAAGCCATTAGTTCATTTTAGACACACCAACAAGACTTGAGTCTTCATTTCTTGTTTCTTCCTTTTCTCCTTTATTAAGAGTGTTTTGTATGAGAGTTAGTGTTGGAAGCACTTGTGTGAACCCTTTCTTTAGAGTGATCTTGTGAGGTTATTCTCTTAGGGTATTTAGGATTAATTAGAGTATTTACTCTAATTTTGTACTCTCTTTTTTACTCTTGTTGGTATAGTAAAATTGTTCCTCTCCACTTGTGGACGTAGGTTACTTTGACCGAACCACGTTAAATTTGTGTCTTCTTTATCTACTTTAATTGCCGTTGTTATCAACTTCCATTGTCTTTGTTATTGTCATTATAACGTTGTTTGGCTAAATTTCGCACTACCGGAATTTTCGATCCTAACAAATTGGTATCAGAGCCGGATCTAATCGGGTTAGTTTCAATAGTCAAAATGACTCTATAACAAAGACCTATGTTGAAAAATTTCACCGAAGTGCAAACTTCGAAATGTGGCAATTAAAGATGGAAGCTATCCTAATTCAGGATAGCTTAAACTTGGCGTTGCAAGGAAAGAAGTAGAAGCCGGATAAAATGACAGATGAGGAGTTTGTCGTCATAGACAAAAGGGCAAAAACATGTATCATTATAAATCTCTCTAATGTAGTTTTACATGAAGTTTCTGTAGAAACCACAGCTAAAGGCACGTAGGAAAATTAAAAACCTTATATATGAAGAGGATGATGAAAAATAGACTTTACCCGAAGCAGAAGCTTTATACAATTCGTATGGGCGAAGGTACCTCTATATTATCTCGTCTTGACACCTTTGATTCCATTCTTATGGATTTGAGTAATATAGATGCTGAAATTAAAGATGAGGATCAAGTCGTGTTACTGCTTTGTTCTCTACCTCCATCTTGTAAGCATATAACAGATACTATGCTTTATTCAAAGGATAATATCTCTTATAAGGATATTAAATCTATCTTAAAATCAAAAGAACAGATAAATAGTGACATTACTAGGGAAGCTAGTGGAACTCAAGCGAAAGTTGGCTTAGTTGTTAGGGAAAAATCCGACTCCATATCCAAATACAATAATTTAGAGTGTCGCTATTGTCATAAGAAAGGTCACATTATCTTTAAATGCTATAAACTGAAAAATAAAGAAAAGCATAAGGAAAGAAAAAATGAGCACAAAAATACTGACATAGCCGAAGCTAGTGTATCAACTGATGAGATTGAGGGAACTATATTTTTAGCAACTGAAACTAGTTTCAGATCAAACAATGAGTGAATTTTAGATTCCGGTTGTTCATATCATATGTGTCCTAGCGGAGACTTGTTTTCTACATATGATTCAGTTGCAGGTGGAGTTGTCCAACTAGGTAACAATGTTACTTGTAACGTTATTGACAAAGGTACAATTCGAATCAAAATGCATGATGGTGTGGTGAGAATTCTCACTGATGTTAGACATGTTCCTATCTTGAAGAAAAATCTATCTCTTTGGGTACTATAGAATCTCTTGGGTGCAATTACGCAGGTGAAGGTGGAGTTCTGAAAGTTTCTTATAGTGCTCTTGTGATCATGAAAGCATACAGATTTGGTTCGTTGTACACTTTATTGGGATCCACTGTTATAGGCCCTACTACAGTTTCGGTATTAGATAACTTGTCTGATTTTGATGGCATTAAATTTTGACATATGTCCATTGGGGTTTTTGCGGAGAATGTAGAGCAAATTTACTATATCAGCCAAAATTAAGTCAAGGTGGAGATTTGTAATTATGGCCAATATTTTGGCTAATGGAGTCAATATCACATAAGCATAAACATCTTTGCAAAGTGTAGACTTTGTTGGCAATATATTCTTTGGGACCCAAAAATATTGCATTTTGTGGTGGACATCATTTGCACAAGTTGTATCTCTTCTTTTACACCTAAGAGACCAAGACTTTTTTGCCTATAAAAAGGAATGTCATTAGTTCATTTTAGACATACCAACAAGACTTGAGTCTTCATTTCTTGTTTCTTCCTTTCCTCCTTTATTAAGAGTGTTTTGTATGAGAGTTAGTGTTGGAAAGCACTTGTGTGAACCCTTTCTTTGGAGTGATCTTGTGAAGTTATTCTCTTAGGGTATTTGGGATTAATTAGAGTATTTACTCTAATTTTGTACTCTCTTTTGTACTCTTGTTGGTATAGTGAAATTGCTCATCTCCGCTTGTGGACGTAGGTCACTTTGACCGAACCACGTTAAATTTGTGTCTACTTTAATTGCCGTTATTATCAACTTACATTGTCTTTGTTATTATCATTATAATGATATTTGGCTAAATTTCGCACTACCCGAGTTCCCGATCCTAACACATTTTCTGTGATGGAGAAGCACTCAAGACGTAAACTCATCCTCGTCTCTGTACTTCCTGTTATGGGAGCACTAGTACTTCTCTGTACTTTCATTGGTGTTCTGCTAATGTGTGATGAAAGAAGAAGAGTTGGAGACATTGAAAGACGGGATTCCAATGATGTTGTTGATGTTGATGAAGATAATGGTTTGCTCTCGATATCCACGTTACATGGAAGTGCACTGTACTGGGATATCTTAAAAGCCACAAAAGAGTTTGATGCAGTGTTTTGCATCGGGAAAGGAGGGTCCGGAAGCGTTTACAAGGCAAAGCTTCCATCATTTGAGAATGTAGCTGTAAAGAGACTTCATTCTTCATTTGAGAATACACATCTCAAAAGCTTCATGAATGAGGTAAGGGCATTGACAAGGATTAAACATCGGAACATTGTGAAACTCTATGGCTTTTGTTCTAATGCAAAACACTCTTTCTTAGTTTACGAGTACGTGGAGAGAGGGAGTTTGTTTAGTATCTTGAGCAATCAAGTAGAGTCCAAGAAATTGGATTGGCTTAAGAGGGTGAATATCATCAAAGGTGTTGCTTTTGTTTTATCTTACATGCACCAGGATTGCTCGCCACCAATTGTTCATCGAGACATATCAAGCAATAATATTTTGCTTGATTCTGAGTATGAAGCTTGTGTTTCAGACTTCGGAATAGCTAAGCTTCTCAATCCAGAATCATCCAATTGTACTGCACTTGCAGGCACATATGGCTACGTTGCACCAGGTAAGATTTTCCTCTTTATCTTGTCTCAATTCATGAATTCAAGGGGAACTCTCTACTGTTTTTATCTCATTTACACGTTTAAGTAGTTAATACTTCTTTGGGAACTGTATTTTTTCAGAGCTTGCCTACACAATGAAGGTTACAGAAATGTGTGATGTCTATAGCTTTGGAGTATTAGCATTGGAGATAATCAAGGGAAAGCATCTTGGGGAATACATTTCTCTGCTAGCAAATTCATCGACTAGAGATCATGTGCAACTTAGCGATTTGCTTGATGAACGTCTTCCAAATCCTGAAGACGAAGTAAAAGAGGTTTTGGTTTTTATCATCAAGCTAGCGAGCTCTTGTTTGCTGGAAACTCCAAAATCAAGGCCAACAATGCACTTCATCTACCATATGTTGTCAATGGATCCACCTGCTTATCATATAACCTCCATGAAGGCGAAAAGCTTCCTCGAGATATAAGGTGTTTGTGTATGGAAAAGAGCATGTTTTGATGCCAAGTGGTTGTGAAGCAAGAATAAGTAATAATGCTTATTTATTTGTGTGTTATTAGTGTGCTTAATGCTTATTTAGTTTAGTGTTTCAACCTGAAGGATTCTGAGCTCTCGTACCAGAGTATATATAGACGTGCAATATCATGTACTATATACTTCAATTTTCTCGTGCCAATAAGTAATAAACGATTTTCATGTTTGCTAAGTACTAATGTTCGTTGTATTACTTTGCATAGTGTTTGACCCAAAAAAATTATCTTTGGCTAAACTAATTAAATGTATTTAATGAGGGATTAAGCCTAGTTAATAATAATAACTTTAGATGTGTATGTAATGTATGGATATCAATAATGGAAGAGGAATATCAAGCGTTTAATGACAATAAATGGCACTAAAGTAAATAAGGAGAATGATTCACCAAATATTGAATGAGGTGAATGATTCCTCTTCTGACTATGATGAATGACAGATAGGTACAAGAATATCCGAGCCTTTCTCGGATCTTATATACAAAATATAGAACAATCAATAATCGAATCTCTTCAGAAAGATAGTCTATTTATTTATCTATCGAGAGTCTACTTTATCATGAATGTTCTTGATAGAGGAAAACAATCTCCCCCACATCTGATCTCTCACTTTATATTTATAGGGACATGCCCCAATTAACCCTAAAACTACAAGTATAAAGAATATCCAATGGAATATTCTCTTAAAGGTCATATTACTAAACTGGCCGTTACTGCTCCCTCTGATACTTGATCTCGGCCATGACTGGCTACTCGGCGGTGAATCCCATCAGTTACTAGTCGACCTCGGCCAAACTACTTTTGGCCACATCTCTCCACGTTCAATATCTTTAGGCAGATTTTGACCCATACAGTTAGTCCCTCCGCTTATTGGGGTCGCCTTTTGGATGACCTCGATGAGCGGACTTCACCAGTCGTAGTTGAGAGATTTTAGGTGAGCGGTTCAAATAGTAACGCTCTTGGAGAGATGATAACGTGGCATTTCGTGAACCATAACTTATCGTTATGTCGATTCAGAATGATGTCATGATACCACGTGTCATTATTATGCATTTTCTCGATGTATTGCATCGTTTTCCATGCCTCTATCATTTCGACATCCGTGTTGGGCATCGACGATTTCTATTCTCGATCGTGGTGCCTGGGTTCCTATAAATAGGGATTCAAGACCTTTTGCCTGATATTTTTGTGTTTTTCAAACACTGAATCTTCATCTCTTCCTTCCTACTTCCATTTTTCTTGCTTTTGTTACCTTCATTCTTATGTACCTGTTTTCACCAGTTCGGATAACTTCGGTCACTTATATCTTTTCTGTGCTTGCGTATTCTCCATATAAAAATGAGCAAAAATGGTTAATACAATTAATTCGGGGGGAGTACCTAATCCTACCCCCTTGGCAGTTCGCATGCCCCCCTCCCCCACGATGGTAGGGTGGCCATGGTTTCTGAAGATGACAGTTTTCCCACGGTGGAGGAAATAATTTCCCACAAGGAGAAGGCTAGGTCTTACTTCTCAAAGATGCCCGAAGATGACCCCGAAATCTCGGAGTCGTTGATGACAAAGGCGGCCATCGCAGAGTTTAGGGCTAAGTTCAAAATTCCTGCCCACATAGACCTTGTCCCAGTAGGGCACGACGTGGTGCAAATACATCGCCCTGGGTACTGCGCCTTCTACGCATACCCCTTCTTCGTAGGCTATTCTTTTCCTATCTTTCCTCTGATAGGACCGGGTATGCCCGGCTACTACCGGGTGTGCCCGGATCAACTCTCCCCCTACATTTACAAGCTCATCTACATGATTTCGAAGTTCGCGGAGTTGGCCGGGGTCGAGGTGACCATCTGTCACTTGATGCATCTCTTCGCCCCTAGTTTTTACAGGGGGACGATGTTTCATCTTCGCCACTGGGGCGACAAGTGTCTTGTGGTAAAAATAGATGACAAGGCCAACCGCCAGTTTTGGATAAACTACTTCTATGTCAGAACTGAGGACGTGGTGGCAAATGCAAACGGGTTTCCTGAGCTTTGGAACTATGCTCGTAAGTTCCTTTATTCCTTTTTCCTCTATTACATTTTATGTTGGTAACCTTGGTTGTACTGTATCTTATCTATTTTTATGCAGCGGAGGTTGAACCCCCTCCTTTGGTCGAGAATATTCACAAGTAGGTTAGTCGAGTCCTTCCTCATACAGTGGAGATTCGCGAATGGTCGGCCTTCCGCAATAAGTTCGGGCCCAAATTTCTCAATAAGCTTGCTCGTCTTCGTCATTGAATTTTTCCGATAAGCTGCCTTTTAGGCTGACTTTTATCTTTGCGGGGGTTGGTTCCGACATTTTCTCTCTTTTGTTCTGTACGGGGAGGTCTGAGGAAGCCGATAACTCCTACTTCTGCGTTCCGCCAGGAGACTGCCACAACGAAATCTGTTTCAGTTGCAACTGCGACCAATCCTGCGAGGTCGTCTGCCTCCGTTCGATCTCCGATTTTGGCGAGATCAGCTCAGTCATCGGCGGCCTCAGCATCTGGGACATCGGCTTTTCCTGTGCTGAATTTAGTGGATGAGTCATCGTCGAGCGGGGAAGATTTGAATCCATGAAAAAGGAGATTGGTGGATGTTGTCTGTGGTACAGTTCGAGTAGTGGACTCTACAAGGGATGGCTATGAGCCGACCATTGTTGTATCTGAAAGTGACGCAAATCCGTCGTCTGGAGTTCCGCTATCAACGGGAGTTGTGGAAGGGGTGCGCCCTTTCCTAGAGTTGGGGTTGAAGTTGGAGGACCGTCCGTGGAGGTTGATAAGTGGGGATTTAGACTACTTATTTCTTTTGACTTTCGTTTTAGTTCAAAAATGTTTAAATGTATTCCAAAAACTGATGAAATATGCTTACTTGCAAGAGTATTGGAAAATGAGCCATTACAATGAAATCCAACTCAAGGAGTGCTTTTGAACAAGGACAAAAATCAAGCACATAGGCTCAAGTGTGGACTGCAGAATTCTATTTGCGGCCACAGAATATGAAGAAGAATCAACAAAGCTTCAGTGTAAAGTGCAGACCGCACAATAATTATGCGGCCGCAGAAGTCAAAGTTCAGAGAGTTTCAAATTCAAGCCCAACAATAACTGCGGACTGCACTATAATTGTGCAGCATCAGAAATCAAATGTGCGGCCGCACCCATAATTATGCGGACCACAGAACTTAAGATATGCGGCCGCAATCTAGAATTGTGAGGCCGCAGAATCTACTCCTGACAAGAGCTGAAGAAAAGTGCGGACCGCACAAAGAATTGTGCGGCCGCAGAACCTTCGAAAGAGCAATTTTATCCGAAAATTCCAGCTTTGTATAAATATACTACTTTCACGAAATTAGGTTAAGTTTTTGGATACCAAAAAGTCTGTAGCCGTTTTTCTTTACTCTTTTAGGCAACTTTAGTTTATATTGTTGATTTTACACTGGATTTCATCTATTAATCATTCAATATGAGTTTTATCATCTTTTCTTCTTTATTTTCTTCATTACCCACTATGAGTAGTTAAATTTCTAGCTAGGGTTGTGACCCAACCCTAGTGTAGGAACCTAATGGGTATTTGATTTAGGGCTTGTTTATGGTTGGGTATGTATTATTTAGCCTAGTTCTTGATATAATTGTAGAATTAATGGTTGCAAACATTGGTTCAAGCCTATTTGACTTGGTCTATACTTGAGAAAGAGAGACTTAGTCTAGGAAAACTTGGCTAACAAGAGTTTGGGATGAAAACAAGAGATTGATAGTCTCAATTAAAGGGTTGAACCTAGAGATAGTAAAACTCGACTTGAGCAATTTGTCAACTGTTTAGCTCAAGAACCATTTGGACTTGAGAAAGCTAAATTGGGCAAAACCACTCTCTTACCGAGAGGTATTGAGTGGGTATTTGAGTGTTGATTGCTATAATATATCCCGATCAACGAAACTCTCCCTAAAGCCTACAACCTGTTAGGCAAATACCTAGGTGGAAGTCACAGCCCTAGACCTTTTACATATTTGAAAAACAACAACAAAACATTCTTCTCTAGTTTCATATTTTTCAATTGCTATCCTTAGTATAATTTTAGAAGTAAAATCAAAACAAAGTTTGTGGAAGTGCAACTTAGACAATTCACGTTCTTATACCAAATACATACCACTAATCCCATCTACGCTCCCTGTGGATTCGATCCCGACTCCTAGTTGGGTATTATTATTGCAATCGACCACTTCACAACCCCAATTTGAGGTGTGACTTGGGCGAGATCAATTTTTGGCGCCGTTGTCGGGGAGCATAAAAACAGATTTAGCTATATATTTGGTTTTGTGTGTGAATTATCTTCTTTTCCTTCTGTGTTACTAATTCTTTTGGTGAAATAAGTGTAGGTGAAACAATGGCTCTCAACAACAATGATCCTCTCGGAAACATGCCTTTGGGGGATATGGACGTGGAAGATGACCAAGTTGAAGAGGTTCTTCTTGAACCTCAAGTAAATAGACGAGGCCGAATGCCTCAAGACAACGTTTGTGTTCCACCCCCTTCCACCAAGAGAGGCTCCACACCGGGTGTTTCCAAACGAAGTATATGCAAGTGCCATTATCCGCCTCGCATTAGGGCGGGCAACTTTCAAATCACAAATGTTATGCTCACATTGCTAGAGCAACGGGGATTCTTCATCGGGGCTCCGAATCAAAATGCATATAAATAATTGAAAGGATTTGTGGACACTTGCTGGGGGAGTAAACAGACAAATGTCTCCGAGGATGCTTTAAGGTTGAGGCTATTTCCTTTCCTCTACGGGGGAAAGCCTTGAATTGGTTAGAAAGGTTTCCAAACCATTCCATCCATACATGGGATGAATTGGCGGAGAAATTTATTTCCAAGTTCTTTTCTCCCAGGCATATGGCTATTCTTAGAGACGAGATTCTAGCATTCAAACAAGAACCCAATGAGCCTTTGCATGAGATATGGGAGAGGTACCGAACTATGGTGAAAGAGTCCCCGAATAATGACATGATCGAGGCTATGATTCAACAAACTTTCTATAGGGGAATCAATACTACTAATCAATGTGTGGTCAACCAACTTGCCGGTGGAAATTTCATGACAACACTATATGCCGAAGCTTGTGAGATCTTAGATGAGATGGATGATACTTCATCGGCATGGCAAAGTAGAGCAAATAATTCTCAAGGTGATCCAAATTTGATTCCCCTACATAAAGAATTGCATGATCATGGGCAAGCAATTGGCGAGATGACCACGACGATGAATCAATTAGCCAAAGCTCAACTTCAACAAGTTAAGGTCCTAAGCAAGTAAATGCGATGGAGGGTGTCAATATGATGGTAAACAAGAGAAGGCAAAAGGGTCAACATGTGCAAAACCGTGCGGAATAATATGTGCAAGAAGATAGTGAGTTTGACCAAGATGAATCTTACAATGAACAAGAGGAGGAAGTACAATATGTGAACAACTTCCAAGGGCAAAGAAACAACTCTCAAGGCCCGAATCAACAACAATGGCGATCTCAAGGTAATTAAGGGAATTGGAACTCAAACAACCAAGGCAATTGGAGTGGTGGTAACAACCAAGGTAATTGGAACAATCAAAACAATCAAGGACATTAGAATGGTCAAAACAACCAAAGCAATTAGGGTGGCAATAGTCAAGGATATTAGGGAGGCAACAACCAACGGGGATGGAACAATAACCAAGGGAATCGGGGTTCGGGCTTTCAAAGACCCCCGATGTATCAACAACCAAGCAACCCGCCTCCTTATCCTTCCCATGGTCCTAGCTCTTCCAACAATGAGATGAGGCGAATTGAGAATATGTTCAAACAAATGATGGAGAAGAATGCCGACTCCGATGCTTAACTAGCCTCTCACAACACTTCAATTCGCAATTTGGAAGTTCAATTAGGGAAAATCTCGCAAGCTTTAAACACTCGTCCTAAGAGGGAACGACCAAGTGACACGGTGGTGAACCCAAAGGGTGGGAACAACACGGGACATGCCATGGCCATGACTACAAGGAGTGGAAAAGGTGGGGATGCAACCACCTCAAGTCAAAGAAAAATTGTGGATGATGAACAAGTGATTCAAGAATATGAGATTCCAAATAATTTTGTGCAAACCAATAAGAAAGTAAGAATTGATAGTGATGACAATGTGGAGGAGACTCAAGAGGAAGTGAACCCGTCTAGGGAGCACATTGTATACATACCGGAACCGGTAGTGCCAAAGGCTAAGGCACCAATGCCAAGGCCTCCTCTTCCATACCCTCAAAGGCTTGCCAAGTAAAATGGCGAGAACTAATTCAAAAGGTTCATTGACATGATGAAAAGCCTATCTATTAATGTGCCATTGGTTGAGGCTTTGGAGTAAATGCCCGGTTATGTAAAGTTCATGAAGGATTTTGTGACAAAGAAGAGGTCGATGAATTGTGATACTATAAAGATGACATATCAAGTGAGTGCAATTGTGCACTCAATGGCTCCTAAATTGGAAGATCCCGGTGCTTTCACAATCCCTTGCACTATTGGAAGCGCCAACTTTGTAAAAGCTCTTTGTTATCTTGGGCCAAGTATCAATTTGATGCCCTATTCGGTTTTCAAAACTTTGGGAATTGGGCAACCAAGACCCAGATCTATGAGGTTACAAATGGAGGATCGTACTATGAAAAGACCATTGGATATTATTGATGATGTGTTGGTTCGTGTTGATAAATTCATCCTCCCGACAGACTTTGTAATTCTTGATTGTGAAGTAGACTATGAGGTGCCTATTATTCTAGGGAGACCTTTCCTTGCTACAGAGAAGGCTCTTGTTGATGTGCAAGCCGGTGAGCTCACTTTTCGGGTGGGTGATGAAAAGGTAGTTTTCCATGTGTGCAAATCTATGAGAAAACCAAATAGCAATGAAGTTTGTTCATTTGTGGACTTGGTGACCGATGTGATTATTGATGATACTAGTACCATGATGAATGTGGATGATACTTTGGAGGCCGTTTTGCTCAACCTTGATGATGATGAGAAGGATGACTATGTGGAATGCCTGAATGCATTGCAAGGAATGGGGTCTTACACTTATAAACCCCGCAAACTATCCTTGGATCTTGAAAATCAGAAGACTCCTCCAACAAAGCCCTCAATCGAGGAGCCTCCCACTTTGGAGTTAAAGCCATTGCCTCTACATCTTAGGTATGAATTCCTTGGCCCTTTCTCTACTTTACATGTTATTCTTTCCTCTTGTTTGACTAACATGCAGGTTAGACTCCACATTAGCGGTGCTACAAAAGAGGAAGAAAGCTATCGGATAGACATTGGCGGATATTCGGGGTATAAGCCCCGCCTTTTGGATGCACAAGATTATTTTGGAGGAGAATGCCAAACCCTCCATTGAACATCAAAGAATACTAAATGAAGCAATGCAAAAGGTAGTCAAAAAGGAGATCATAAAGTGATTGGATGCCGGGGTTTTTTACCCCATTTCTGATAGTTCGTGGACCTCTCCGGTGCAATGTGTCCCAAAGAAAGGGGGCATGACGGTGGTCACCAATGACAAGAACGAGTTTATTCCTACAAGAACGGTGACCGGGTGGAGAGTGTGTATGGACTATCGCAAGCTCAACAAAGTCACAAGGAAGGATCATTTCCCACTTCCCTTCCTTGATCAAATGCTTGATAGGTTGGCCGGCCGTACTGTCTATTATTTCCTTGATGGGTATTCCGGATACAATCAAATTTTTATTGCTTCGGAGGATCAAGAGAAGACTACTTTCATATGTCCCTATGGTAATTTTGCATTCTCGCGGATGCCATTTGGTTTATGCAATGCACCGACGACTTTTCAACTGTGTATGATGGCTATCTTCATGAACATGGTGGAGGATTTCCTTGAGATCTTCATGGATGACTTTTTAGTGGTCGGGAATTCTTTTGATGATTGCTTGACAAATTTGGATAAGGTCTTGGCAAGATGTGAAGAGACGAACTTGGTACTCAATTGGGAAAAATGTCATTTCATGGTTGAGGAAGGCATTGTCCTTAGCCACAAAATTTTAAAGAATGGCATTGAGGTCTACAAGGCGAAAATAGAGGTAATTTCTAAACTTCCACCTCCAACATCCGTGAAGGGAGTGAGGAGTTTCTTGGGTCATGCGGGGTTCTACCAGCATTTCATAAAGGATTTTTCCAAAGTGGTGAACCCCTTGTTTAAGCTTTTGGAGAAAGATGCCAAATTCCATTTTAATGAGGATTGCATGAAGGCATTTGAATTTCCCAAGTTCAAATTGACAACTACTCCTATCATCACCGCCCCGAATTGGATCTTGCCTTTTGAGCTCATGTGTGACGCTAGTGATGTGGCGGTAGGAGTAGTTTTGGGGCAACGTGGCGATAAGATCTTTCATCCGGTCTACTATACTAGTAAGGCCATGAATGATTCCCAAGTCAATTACACTGTGACCGAAAAATAGCTCCTTGCTATTATTTTTGCTATGGAGAAGTTTTTCCCGTACTTGATGGGTACAAAGGTGATTGTCTACACGGATCATGCGGCGCTTCGGTACCTAATGAGAAAGAAAGATTCAAATGCGTGGTTAATGAGATGGGTGCTTTTATTGAAAGAGTTCGATCTAGAAATCCAAGACCGCAAAGGCAGTGAAAACCAAGTGGCAGACCACTTGTCTCGCTTGGAGGAGGAGGGGAGGCAACATGACGGCCTTGAAATCAATGACTCCTTCCCCGACGAGCAACTTCTAGCCATTTCAATGGCCAAGATGCCATGGTTTGCCGACTTAGCAAATTATCTTGTGAGTGGTATTATACCGAATGAGTTTTCTTTAAACCAAAGTAAGAAACTCAAATAGGATTGCCTTGACTACTATTGGGATGAACTGTACCTCTTCCGGATTTGTACCGATGGTGTGATTCGAAGATGTGTGCCGGAGGAGGAATAAGTGGAAATTCTTGATGCTTGCCACTCTTCACCATATGGTGGTCACCATGATGGAGCGAGAACGGCGGCGAAAGTGTTGAGTTGTGGATTCTATTATTCTACTCTGTACTAGTCAAGTATTGTGATGAATGTCAAAGGGCTGGTGGGATTTCTAAGAAAAATGAGATGCCCCTCACCACCATCTTGGAAATTGACATTTTTGATGTGTGGAGCATTGATTTCATGGGACCGTTCGTAAGCTCTTGTGGGAACACCTACATTTTGGTTGCTATGGATTATGTGTCAAAATGGGTTGAGGCCGTTGCTCTACCCAACAACGAAGCTAGAAGTATGGTAGCATTTTTGAAAAAGAACATCTTCACAAGGTTTGGTACTCCAAGGGCCATTATAAGTGATGGGGGATCGCACTTTTGCAACAAAGCTTTTGATACCTTACTCACTAAGTATGGTGCCACTCACAAAGTCAGGAACCCCTATCACCCTCAAGCGAGCGGACAAGTCCTACCCTCTACAAGGACGCTAGTGATCTTGTCAAGCGTTGTGATGAATGCCAACCGGACAGATTGGTCAAAGAAACTTGATGATGCTCTATGGGCCTATAGGACGGCTTACAAAACACCGATTGGGATGTCTCCATACCGGTTGGTATTCGGGAAAGCTTGTCACCTTCCAGTGGAACTTGAGCACAAGGCTATGTGGGCATTGAAGAAGCTAAATCTTGAGTGGGATATCACCGAACACTTAAGGGTGGCACAACTGAATGAGCTTGATGAATTCCAGTACCATGCATATACAAGTTCTTACTTATACAAGGAGAATATGGAGTACCTCCATGACAAGTACATTCGAAACAAGGAGTTAAAAGAAGGTGATCTGGTGTTATTGTTCAATTCTCGGTTACGGATGTTTCCGGGAAAGTTGAAGTCTAAATGGAGTGGCCCGTTTGAGGTTGTGAGTATGACACCCTTTGGTGCACTAGACTTGAAGAATAAAAATGATGAAGTGTTTAGAGTCAATGGTCACCGGGTGAAGCATTATTTGGGAAAGGTTGATGATGGCCACGTTGTGGCATTGATTCATTTCAAGTGATTGATGGTAATCTACGTCGTGCCACGACGTTAAATCAAGCGCTTCATGGGAGGCAACCCACGTTTCTTTTTATTTTTATCTTTTTTTAGATAGGTCTTATTTTGTGCTAACTGGTTTTGAAGTATGTTGCAGGAATGAGTGTGCTTTGCAGGAATTGTGCTCAGGAAAAATGCTAAGTGTGGAAAAAAGTGTAGATCGCACATTTATTATGCAGACCGCACAATCTTGATGGCCACAACAGAAAGGAGTCTGCAGCCGCACAATTCATTGTGCGACCGCACAATTGGAGATCACAAAATTTCAAACTCTCTGAAGTTTGAATTGCAGAGAAATGGCCGAGCTGCGGCAGCACAAGGAATTGTGCGGTCCACACAAAAATCTGTGGTTGCTCTCAGAATTGTGCGTACCGCAGATCGACAAAGAGGGAAGCAGGTGACAAGTAAAGAGTGCGGACCGCACATAAAATTGTGCGGCCATACTCAGCTGCTAATCCTTGCACTAAAATCGGCCAACTATAAATAATGACCCTCTACCACTGTTCAAAATTTTACACACTCTGACTAGTTGTCACCAAAGCAAGCACAATGCACTCAAATTGATTCAATCATCTCGCATTCACCTCATTACCCTAGATTCCTCCCTGCATCATTCATTACTGGTATGTTCAATTCATGTTTAGATTCTTTCAAATTTCTTAATTTTTGTTTTTTATGAGTTTAGTTATTTTTAGGCCAAAATGTCAAAATGAATCATCATGTGTGCTTAAAATAGTGTGGGTAACTTCATACTTCTTAATTGGGGGATGGGTAAACTGTGCATCATGTTTAATTTACCAATTCCATGTCTAAATTGTGCTAAATTGAAAAGGCCCTAAGTTCAATGCCGTATAATTTGAATTGTGTGGACCGCACTCAAAATTGTGCGGTCCGCAGATCCTTAGGCGAGGGCAAAGTCTGTACATTGATTGTGCGGACCGCACTCAAAATTATGCAGTCCGCAGAAATTAAACTGCGGCCGCAGAAAAATATGTGCGGCCACAGATCAAAACTTTAGAGAATTGGTATTTCTGGGCCTTGAATTGTGCGATCGCACTCAGAATTGTGCGATCGCACTCAGAATTGTACGAACCGCACTTCCAAAATTGTGCGGTCCGCACAAGCCATTCGGCGGCCGCACTCAGAATTATGCGAACCGCACTTCCCCCTTCTGCACAATGTTTTGTTTGCAACTGTTTTATAGTCTGTGTTTGAAATTTAACTGACTCATGTTGCTATGTATTGCAGACAATGGTTAGATCACAGGGACGAGGTGATACATCCAAGAGGAGGGGTGAACCCTCCCGAGGCCGAGGCAGGGGTGCCCTACCACTCTCCGTGGAAAAAGTGATTGGTAAGAAGGCAACAATAAGTCAAGGTATACAGTCGGAGCCCTCCAAATCAAGTTCATATACCCCGTTTAGGGAAGCATCCGAGGGCGACTCAGTGCAAAGGCAGCCTGTTGTGCCATCACAGCCACAACTACCCCTGGATAGATACCGACTGAGAGATGAGCCTACCTCTTCTGAGAGTACTTCTAAGGGATTAGAAGGGAACAGTCAGGCTACAGATCCCTCATCTACTCATGCCCCCACCGCACCAGTCATAGTTGATGATGATGATGATATTTCGGATGACGGTCGGGGGAGGGGGGATACCAGAGTTGCAGGCATGGAGAGGTCAAAGAAGAGGGAAGTTTGGGAAGATTGGTTTGTAAGCCTGACTGCATTCAACAGGTTTCGAGAGTAGTGGCCCAGAGATCGCTCACACTTTTGAAAGACTTCGATAGGCACAATACAATTGTGTTAAGACAATTTCGGGAAAGAAAAGGGTGGAGTGGTTCACGAAAAGCATATTGGATGCCAAGGAGCACTTAGTCCGGGAGTTCTACGCTAATGTGGCGCACATCAAGAAGGGGAATAAGGTGACCAAGATTAGGAACCTGAAGGTCCGATTTGATCAGAGTACCCTGAACACATATTTGGGCCTCGAGGATATGGAGTTGGTACAGTATTTAGAGAAGCTGGGTGACGCAATTCGACCTTGGCTAGCTGAGATACTAGCAGCTCCAGGACCACCACCACCATGGATCATGGCAGGGGTTCCTATTCCACGGAACACCCTCAACATTGAAGCAAAAGGGTGGCAAACATTTGTATGCAGTCGCATAGACCCAAGCCGAAATAAAAATAATCTTCTAATCCCCCCGAGCAGTCTTAGTTGCATCTATCATGGCCGGGTACCCAATTAATATGGGTGCCATCATGTCGGCCAACATGTCTCTGGTTGTCAAGCAGGGTGAAAGCTCCTATCCGTATCCCAACACTATCACGGAGTATCTCACGGATGCGGGGGTGGAGCCCAAGAGCTTTGATACGAAGGTTAGGGCTAAGCAGCCCTTCTCCTAGTACTCTCTAAAGGACCCAAGGAACCCTAAGAACAAGGGTAAGTCGACTACTACCATAGGCCAGTCTGATGAGCCGTCGGTGGTAGTTGTAGATTCTACTGCAATGCCTTCTATAGTTTCCATGCCTTCCACAGTAGCCGGGCCTTCCACTGAGACAGCTTCCATGCCACCACCTCCATCTCCAGGGCCATCAACATCAGTATCATTGCCTTCCTCCTCCACTTATCCACTCACTGCGCTGCGAGTCTCCCAAACACTGGCGAGTCTCCCAAACACTGGCGAGTCTCAACAACTAGATGCAGACATCTACTGCAAAGTTATCCAACCTATCCAGTGTTGTTGCAGCATAGTCTTCTACCCCAGCACCCCAGGTTCCTCCGTCAGTGGAGGAAATATTGAATAAGATATTGGATAATCAGAAGACCATCATGGATACCTTGGTGGCACATGGGGGAGAAATTGAGGAGCTAGGTAACCAGGTGAATAAGATGAGAAAAGCCCATACTTCAAGAAAATCAGTGGACAATTTGAGACGTGAAGTGACCAAGATAGCAGCAACTGGTGATCTTCCCTTTGACTTACTGATGGAGACAGATCCATCAGTACCAACAGACCCAGAAACACCATCAGTACTAGTAGCACCAACTGGCCAGTCTAAGGAGCCAGACCTCGCTGTCAACACGGCTGAGACGGTGCTACAGATATTCACCAACCCACCTACTCCCCGAGCAGAGGATGATGAGATCTAGTTGGAGGATCCTGAGGGAGGTGATGTTGCTATGGACACTGAGACCACATAGCGAGTCCTCTCTACTCTTCCCTTCCTTGTTTTTATTTTGATAAGCATTGAGGACAATGATTATTTTTATTTAGGGAGGGGAGTCTATTTTGATTTGACATTTGACATTGGCCTGTAATAACTGATAACATTCTCTTTTTATTTTTATTTTAAATTATGTATAGATTTTTCTCTCTCTATTGATGTATATATTTTATGCCCTTTCTTGATTTGTATATTCACTTTTGCTTTCAGTAGTTTATTTCATATCTCTTTATTCTGTTTTCTTAGTAGTCTAGCTTCTTATTTATTTTAATAGCTTCTTTTTATGTTTTAGCTTCTTTTTATGTTTTAGTGATCAATAAGCCTTTGGTTTTCTTAATGCCACGGTTCTTTCCAAAGGTGATTTTTGTGTGAACCGGGTAACTCTTCCTAACGATGGATGGCGTGACAACCTTCTTAAGGGATTGAGTCCATTTTTGATATTTAGGTAAGATCAGCAGTAATAATGAATAAGAGGACCTAATTGAGTTGAACTAGAAGAGTCAAGCATGCTTCACTTGGTACCAACACACTTAACTACATGCTTATGATTAAAAACAAGTTCTTGGAATGAAATAGCTCCAGTTAGTGACCTTATGACTCTTACGTTGACTTAAGCAATCATCAAGTGGTTTAGTTGAACCATTAGTGATTTTCAATCTTGAATACGGTTGTTGTGGGTCCTCGACTCTATCCTCTTTAATAATCCGGTTGTGTAAGGGGTGAGATGTTCTATTGCAAGTCCAAGTACCTGTACGAATGGTCTAGAACTTTCCCCGAATGTGTTTCTAGGCGAAAGTTTAAGTTTTGCTTGGTTTGAGAAGTGATTGCAGGCTCTCCTTGACCCGTTTTAAAATTTTCCATGGCGCACCAATGATGTTATCCCTAGTCAACCCTTTTGAGTCTAAATCTTTTCTCATTTGATAACCATGTTACAAGCCTTTACCCATTTTGTAGTGACCCTCTCTTGGCGCCCGAGATTTCCTTTACACTCATGAGAAGCAATTAGCGAAAACATAAGTTTGGGGGAGAGACGAGGAGTTTGAAAGTGGTATCAAGGTAAAAAAGGAGAAAAGAAATGAAGAAAAGGAAAGGGAAAGAAAAAAGAAAGAAAAATGCAAAAAGAAAGTGAATAAATTGAGGAGTTGAAGGGATTCAAAGAAAATCAAAAATGCAAAGCATGGAGAAAATAAAGAAGGATAAAATGAATATCATGACCAAGAAAGAGTGATGTCAAGTCTCTCTAGTTCCCCTAAGGAAAAAGAAAATACCTCAAAAAGTCGGCAAAG